>NW_024081680.1:329522-607691 GCF_003009895.1 Hyaena hyaena | reverse complement strand
AGGCTGTCTTTTTTCCTTTGGATATTCTTTCCTGCTTTGTCAAAGATTAGTTGGCTGTAAACTTTTGGGTCCACTTCTGAGTTCTCAGTTCTGTTCCATTGGTCTGTGTGTCTGTTTTTGTGCCAATACCATACTGTCTTGATGATGACAGCTTTGTAGTAGAGGCTGAAGTCTGGGATGGTGATCCCTCCCGTTTTGGTTTTATTTTTCAGTATTACTTTGGCTATTCGGGGTCTTTTGTGGTTCCGTATAAATTTTTGGATAGTTTGTTCTAGTTTTGAGAAGTATGCTGGTGCAATTTTGATTGGAATTGCATTGAATGTGTAGAGTGCTTTGGGTAGTAATGACAATTTAACTATATTTATTCTTCCTATCCATGAGCATGGAATGTTTTTCCATTTCTTTGTGTCTTCTTCAATTTCCTTCATAGTTTTCTATAGTTTTCATCATACAGATCTCTTGTATCCTTGGTTATGTTTATATCGAGGTATTTTATGTTTTTTTGTGCAATTGTGAATGGGATCAGTTTCTTGATTTCTCTTTCTGTTGCTTCATCATTGGTGTATAAAAATGCAACCGATTTGTGTACGTTGATTTTGTACGCTGCAACTTGGCTGAATTCTTAGATCAAGTGGGATTCATTCCTGGGTTACAGGGCTGGTTCAGCATTCGCAAATCAATCAATGTGATACATCGCATCAATAAAAGAAAAGATAAAAACCATATGATCCTGTCAATAGATGCAGAAAAAGCTTTTGACAAAATACAGCATCCCTTCTTAATAAAGACTCTCGAGAAAGTCGGGATAGAAGTTACCTACTTAAACATCACGAAAGACATCTATGAGAAGCCTTCAGGTAACATCATCCTCAATGGGGAAAAACTGAGAGCTTTCCCCCTGAGATCAGGAACACGGCAGAGATGTCCACTCTCACCACGGTTGTTTAACATAGTGCTGGAAGTCCTAGCATCACCCATCAGACAACAAAAGGAAATCAAAGGCATCAGAATTGGCAAAGAGGAAGTCAAACTTTCGCCATCTTTTAAATTTGAATGTATTCATGTCGATGAGACAAGAAAGTGTTTTATACACAGCCTGTAGTGTAGTCACTTTTTCTCTCTCTCATTTTTTAAAATCTAAACTTAGTTAACATACAGTGAAGTATTGGTTTCAGGGATAGAATTCAGTGATTCATCACTTATATAAAATCTTTAGTGCTTACCAAAACAAATGCCTTCTTTAATACCGATTACCCATCTAGCCCATCTCCCCCTGCTTCCCTCCATCAACCCATAGTTTGTTCCTATCATGAAGAGTGTCTTGTGGTCTCTTTCCCACTGTTCTCTTTCAATGCCTTCTCATACGTTCATTTGTTTTTGTGTCTTATATTCCACATATGACTGAAATCATGGCATTTGTGTTTCTCTGGTTGACTTATTTTGCTTAGCATAATGCATTCTAGCTCCATCCACATCACTGCAAATGGCAAGATTTCATTCTCTTAGATGGCTGAGTAATATTCCATTGTATGTATATACCACATCTTCTTTATCCATTCATTAGTCGAAGAACATTCGGGTTCTCTCCATAGTTTGGCTATTGTTGATAATGCTGCAATGAACATTGGAGTGCATGTATACCCCCTTTGCATGTGTATTTTTATATCCTTTGGGTAAATACCTAACAATGCATTACTAGGTAGTTGGGTAGTTCTATTTTTAGTTTCTTGAGGAACTCCATACTATTCTCCAGAGTGGCTTCAACAGTTTGCATTCTCAGAAACAGTGCAAGGGTGTTCCCCATTCTCTGCATCCTTGCCAACAGCTGTTGTTTTTTGTGTTGTTAATTTTAACCATTCTGACAGGTGTGAGGTGGTATCTCATTGTGGATTTGATTCGTATTTCCCTAATGATAAGCGATGTTGAGCATCTTTTAATGTGTCTGTTAGCCGTCTGGATGTCTTCTTTGGAAAAGTGTTATTCATATTTTCTGCCCATAACTTAACTGGGTTATTTATTATTGGGTGTTGAGTTTGATAATATCTTTATAGATTCTGGACACTAACCCTTTATCAGATATATTCTTTGCAAATATCGTCACCAATATCCTATGCTGCCTTTTAGTTTGTGGATTGTTTACTTTGCTGTGCAGAAGATTTTTATCTTTTTAAAAAAATGTTTATTTTTGAAGGAGAGAGAGACAAAGTGTAGAGTGTGGGAGGGGCAGAGAGAGAGGGAGACACAGAATTCAAAGCGGGATCCAGGCTCTGAGCTGTCAACACAGAGCTTAATGTGGGGCTTGAACTCACAAACTCAGATCATGACCTGAGCTGAAGTTGGTTGCTTAACTGACTGAGCCACCTAGGCACCCCAGAAGTTTTTATCTTGATGAAGTTCCAGTAGTTCATGTTTGCTTTTGTTTCCCTTCCTTTGGCACCATGTCTAGTAAAAAGCTGCTCCAGTTGAGGACAAAGTGGTTGCCGAGTTCTCCCATAGGAATTTGATGCTTTCCTATCTCACATTTAGGTCCCTTATCCATTTTGAATTTGTTTTTGTGTGTGGTGTAAGAAAGTGGTCTGGTTTCATCCTTCTTCTTGTCATCATATAGTTTTCACAACACCATTTGTTGAAGAGACTGGTTTTTTGCCTTTGGATATTCTTTCCTGCTTTGTTGAAGATGAGTTGACCATATAGTTGTGGGTCTATTTCTGTGTCTTCTATTCTGTTCCATTGATTTATATATCTGTACCATACTGACTTATATATCAATACCTTACTGTCTTGGTGACTACAGCTTTGTAATATAGCTTGAAACCTGGGATCATGACACCTCCAGCTTTGTTTTTCTTTTTAAGGATTGCTTTGGGTATTTGGGGTCTTTCATGGTTCCATACAAATTTTAGGATTGTTAGCTGTGGATCTTTCAACATATAGCCTTTATAAGATTGAGGTATGTTCCATTTATCCCTACGTTGTTGAGGCTTTTTATCAAGAATGGATGCCATATTTTGTCCAGTGTTTTTTTTTCTTCCTTTTTTCTGTATTGAAAGGATCATATGATCCTTATCCTTTTTTATTTTTAGTTAATGTGGTTTATCATATTGATCGATTTGCCAACATTGAACCAGCCCTGCAGCCAAGGAGTAAATCCCACTTGATCATGGTGAATAAATCTTCTACTGTACTGTTGAATTCAATTTGATAATATCCTCTTGAAAATTTTTGCATCCATGCTCATCAGGGTTATTGGCCTTTAATTCATTTTGTTCGTGGAGTCTTTGTCCAGTTTTGTAATCAAGGTAATGCTGGCTTCATAGAACGAGTTTGAAAGTTTTCCTTCTACTTCTATTTTTTGGAACTCTGTGAAAAGAACGGCTATTAACTCTCTTTTAAATGTCTGGCAGATGGGACGCCTGGGTGGCTCAGTCGGTTAAGCATCCGACTTCAGCTTAGGTCATGATCTCATGGTTCATGGGTTCAAGCCCTGCATCGGGCTCTGTGCTTACAGCTAGCACAGAGCCTGGAGCCTGTCTTCAGATTCTGTATCTCCCTCTCTCTCTGACCCTGCCGTGCTCATGCAGTCTCTATATCTCCCTCAAAAATAAATAAAACATTTCAAAAATTAAAAAAAAAATGTCTGGCAGAATTCTCCTTGGAAGCCATCTGGCCCTTGACTTTTGTTTGTTGTGAGACTTTTGATTACTGATTCTATTTATTTGCTGATTATGGGTCTGTTCAAATTTTCTATTTCTTCTGGTTTTGATTTTGGCAGTATGTGATTTTCTAGGAATTTGTCTATTCTAGATTGCGAAGTGTGTTGGCATATAATTTTTCATAGTAGTCTCTTATAATCGTTGGTATGTTTGTGGTGTTGGTTGTTATCTCTCCCCTTTCATTCATGATTTTATCTATTTGGGTCCTTTCTCTTTTCTTTTTTTATTAATAGTTTATTGTCAAGTTGGGTTCCATACAACACCCAGCGCTTTTCCCTGTAAGTGCCCTCCTCCATGCCCATCACCCACCCCACCCATCAGTCCTCAGTTTGTTCTCAGCATTCAAGAGTCTCTCATGGTTTGCCTCCNCACATCCATCAGTCCTCAGTTTTTGTCAGCATTCAAGAGTCTCTCATGGTTTGCCTCTCTCCCTTTCCCCCACCATTTCCGCCCTTGTTCTCCCCCTTGTTTCTCAGTTAAGTTCCTCCTAATCCTCCTATATGTGCAAACATATGATATTTGTCCTTCTCTGCCTGACTTATTTCGCTCAGCATAACACCCTCAAGGTGCATCCGTGTTGCTACACATGGCCAGATTTCATTCTTTCTCATTGCCATGTAGTATTCCATTGTACAGATAAACCACATCTTCTTGATCCATTCGTCTGTTGATGGACACTTAAGCTCTTTCCATGTTTTGGCTATTGTTGAGAGTGCTGCTATGAACATTGGGGTACATGTGCTTCTATGCATCAGCACTCCTGTATCCCTTGGGTAAATTCCTAGCAGTGCTATTGCTGGGCCATAGGGGAGTTTCATTGTTAATTTTTTTGAGGAGCCTCCACAGTGTTTTCCAGAGGAGCTGCACCAGTTTACATTCCCACCAACAGTGTAGAAGGGTGCCCATTTCTCCACATCCTTGCCAGCATCTAGAGTCTCCTGATTTGTTCATTTTAGCCACTCTGACCAGCATGAGGTAGTATCTCAGTGTGGTTTTGATGTGTATTTCCCTGATGAGGAGGGACGCTGAACATCATTTCATGTGTTTGTTGGCCATCTGGATGTCCTCTTTGGAGAAGTGTCTCTTCATATCTTCTGCCCATTTCTTCACTAGATTGTTTTTTGGGTGTGGAGTTTGGTGAGTTCCTTATAGATTTTGGATACTAACCCTTTATCTGATATGTCATTTGCAACTATCTTTTCCCATTCCATCAGTTGCCTATTAGTTTTATGGATTGTTTCCTTTGCTGTACAGAAGCTTTTAATCTTGATGAGGTCCCAATAGTTCATTTTTGCTCTTGATTCCCTTGCCTTTGGGGATGTGTCAAGGAAGAAGCTGCGGTTGAGGTCAAGGAGGTTGTTTCCTGCTTTCTCCTCTAGGGTTTTGATGGTTTCCTGTCTCACATTCAGGTCCTTTATCCATTTTGAGTTTATTTTTGTGTCTGGTGTCAGAAAATTTTCTAGTTTCATTCTTCTGCATGTTGCTGTCCAGTTCTCCCAGCAACATCTGTTGAAAAGGCTGTCTTTTTTCCATTGGATATTCTTTCCTGCTTTGTCAAAGACTAGTTGGCTGTACATTTGTGGGTCCACTTCTGAGTTCTCAATTCTATTCCATCGGTCTGTTTGTCTGTTTTTGTGCCAATACCATACTGTCTTGATGATGACAGCGTTGTAGTAGAGGCTAAAGTCTGGGACGGTGATGCCTCCTGTTTTGGCTTTCTTCTTCAATATTACTTTGGCTACTTTGGGTGTTTTGTGGTTCCATACAAATTTTAGGATAGTTTGTTCTAGTTTTGAGAAGAATGCTGGTGCAATTTTGATTGGGATTGCATTGAATGTGTAGATTGCTTTTCGTAGTAATGACACGGTCCTTTCTCTTTTCATTTTGATTAGTCTGGCTAGGGTTTTATCAATTTTGTAGATTCTTTCAACATCCATTTCTTAGTTTCCTTGATCAGTTCTATGATTTTTTTCTATGTTGTTTATTTTTGCTTTTATATTTGTTATTTCCCTTCTTCTGCTGACTTTAGGCTTTATTTGCTGTTACTTTTCTACCTCCTTCAGGGATAAGGTTGGGTTATGTATTTGGGAACTTTCTTGTTTCTTGACATAGTCCTGAAATAGAATATACTTTCTTCTTAGGGTTGCCTTTGATGCATCCCAAAGGTTTTGGACTGTCACGTTTTCATTTTCCTTTGCTTCCTTATATTTTTTTTATTCTTTAACTTTGTAATTAACCCATTAATTCCTTTTTAAAAGTTTTTAAAAATGTCTATTTTTGAGTGGGTGAGGAGCAGAGAGGGAGACACAGAATTTGAAGCAGGCTCCAGGTTGTGAGCTGTCAGCACAGAGCCGGACGTGGAGCTTGAACCCACAAACCATGAGGTAATGACCTAAGCTAAAGTTGGTTATATAACCAACTGAGCCTCCCAGGTCTGTCAATCATTCATTCTTTAGTAGGACATTATTTAACCTCCAAGTATTTGTCCTCTTTCCAAAATTTGTCTTGTGGTTAATTTTAAGTTTCATAGTGTTGTGTTCTAAAAATACACACGATATGATTTTGATTAATTTCTACTTGTTGAGTACTGATTTGTGACCATGTATGTGATCTGTTCCGGAGAATGCTCCATGTGTACCCAAGAAAAAAATGTGTATTCTTCTGTTCCTTTAGGTTGAAATGTTCTGAATATATCTGTCAGGTCCAACCAGTCCAGTGTGTCATTCAAAGCCATTGTTTCCTTGTTGGTTTTCTGTTTTGATGATCTGTCCATTGCTGTAAATGGGGTGTTAACGTCCCCTATCATTTTTGTATTATTATTAATTAATTTATGTTTTTTTTAATGAATGAATGAATTTATGTATTTGGATGAATCCAAGTTGGAGGCGCAAATATTTACAATTGTTAGATCTTCTTGATGGATAGGCTCCTTAATTATGATATAATGTCCTTCTTCATCTCTTAATACAGTGTTTGTTTTAAAATCTAGTTTGATGTAAGTATGGCTTTATTTTCACGTCCATTAGCAATATTGATGGTTCTCCATTCCCTTACTTTTAGTCTGTAAGTTTCTTTAGTTGTATTTGTAGTCTCTTTTAGGTAGCATATATTAGGTCTTGTTTTTTCTCCATTATGATCCCCTGTCTTTTCATTAGTACATTTAGTTCATTTACATTCATTGTGATTATTGAAAAATGAGTTTAGTGGCATTGTATTATCTGTTGTGTTAGTGTTTCTGCTGATGCTCTCTGGTCCTTTCTAATCTTTCTTGATTTTTGCCCTTTTTTTCCTCCACACAAATTTCCCCTTAAAATTTCTTTTAGAGCTGGTGTAGTGGTCATGAAATCCTTTAGTTTGTCTGGGAAACTTAATCGTTCCTTCTATTTTGAATGATAGCTTTGGTAGATAGAGTATTCCTGGCTGTATATTTTTCCCATTTATCACATTGAATATATCTCACCATTCCTTTCTGGCCTTACATCTTTCTGTGGACAGATTTGCTATGAACCTGATCTGTCTTCCCAGGTAGGTCAAGGACTATTTTTCCTTTTCTGTTTTCATGATTCTTTCTTTGTCTGTATTTCGTGAATTTGACTATGGTATGTCTTGCCAAAGGTCAGCTTTTTTTGAGTTTATTGGGGAGTTTCCTGTGCTTGGGTTTTGACTTCTGTGTCCATCCCCAGATTAGGGAAGTTTTCAGCTATAATTTGCTCATATAAATCTTCTGCCCCTTTATCTCTCTCTTCATCTTCTAAGAATCTCATATTACACTGTAATAAATCACTGAGTTCCCTAAGTCTGCCTTTCTGATTCCTGAACTTTTTTCCCTTTTACCCTCAGCTTCATTATTTTCCATAATTTTATCTTCTGTATCACTAATTCACTCCTCTGTCTCACCCATCCTCATTTGTAAGGCCTCCATTTGTATTTGTGTCCCGTTTATATGATTTTTAATTTTGGCCTGAGTAGATTTTAGTTATTTTATCTCTGCAGAAAATAGTTCTCTTTTGTGTTCTATCCTTTTTAAATCCCAGATGGTATCCTTATAATCACTGTTTTAAACTCTAATGTCAGGCATTTTATATCTGCATTGATTAAATCCCTGTTTTTTTCCCCCTGTTCTTTCTTTAGAGGTGAATTCTTTCATCTTATCATTTTTAAGGAAACAACTATAATAGTATGAAATAAAAATTAAAAAATAAAAAAATCATATAAAGGACACTAGATCCTTGGTGTGTTTTGGTGTGCTTTTGGAGTATCTTGATAGAAAAAAAAAGAGAAAAGAGAGGAAAAAAATTAAAAATTAAATAAAATGTAAAAAATAATAAAAAATAAAAAATTTTACTCCTTTAATGTCCACTAAAGAAAAGAAAAACAATAGTAACAACAACTAAAAAGAAAAAAGGAGCAATAACAACAACAAAGGAAGAAACAAAGAAACCCAAATGAAGCTAGATCCAGTTTTTTGTTTTTTGTTTTTTTACAAATAGTTTATTGTCAAGTTGGTTTCCGTATAACACCCAGTGCTCATCCCCACAAGTGCCCCCCTCCGTACCCATCCCCCACCCCCCGACATCCATCAGTCCTAAGTTTTTGTCAGCATTCAAGAGTCTCTCATGGTTTGCCTCTCTCCCTTTCCCCCACCATTTCCCCCGTTCTTCTCCCCCATGGTCCTTTGTTAAGTTCCTCTTAATCTTCCTATACGTGCAAATATATGTTATTTGTCCTTCTCTGCCTGACTTATTTCGCTCAGCATAACACCCTCAAGGTCCATCCATGTTGCTACACTTGGCCAGATTTCATTCTTTCTCATTACCATGTAGTATTCCATGGTATAGATAAACCACATCTTCTTGATCCATTCGTCTGTTGATGGACACTTAGGCTCTTTCCTTGTTTTGGCTATTGTTGAGAGTGCTGCTATGAACATTGGGTTTCATGTGCTTCTATGCTTCAGCATTTCTGTATCCCTTGGGTAAATTCCTTGCAGTGCTATTGCTGGGTCATAGGGGAGTTCTATTGTTAATTTTTTGAGGAACCTCCACACTGTTTTCCAGAGGGGCTGCACCAGTTTACATTCCCACCAACAGTGTAGGAGGGTGCCCGTTTCTCCACATCCTCGCCAACATCTAGAGTCCTCTGATTTGCTCATTTTCGCCACTCTGGCTGGTGTGAGGTGGTATCTTAGTGTTGTTTTGATTTGTATTTCCCTGATGAGGAGGGATGCTGAGCATCTTTTCATGTGTCTGTTGGCCATCTGGATGTCCTCTTTGGAGAAGTGTCTGTTCATATCTTCTGCCCATTTCTTCACTGGGTTGTTTGTTTTGTGGGTGTGGAGTATTGGTGAGTTCATTATAGATTTTGGATATTAACCCTTTATCTGATATGTCATTTGCAATATCTTTTCCCATTCCATTGGTTGTCTATTAGTTTTATGGATTGTCTCCTTTGCCTAGCAGAAGCTTTTAATCTTGTTTAGGTCCCAATCGTTTATTTTTGCTCTTGATTCTTTTGCTTTTGGGGCTGTGTCAAGTAAGAAATTGCTGTGGTGGAGGGCAAGAAGTTTGCTTCCTGCTTTCTCCTCTAGGGTTTTTATGGTTTCCTGTCTCATGATCAGGTCCTTTTTCCCTTTTGAGTTTATTTTTGTGTGTGATGTGAGAAAATGATCTAGTTTCATTCTTCTGCATGTTGCTGTCCAGTTCTCCCAGCACTGTCTGTTAAAGAGGCTGTCTTTTTTCTATTGGATAATCTTTCCTGCCTTATCAAAGATTAGTTGGCTGTATATTTTTGCGTCCAATTCTGAGTTCTCTATTCTATTCCATTGGTCTATGTGTCTGTTTTTTTGCCAATACCATACGATCTTGATGATGACAGCTTTGTAGTAGAAGCTAAAGTCTGGGATGGTGATACCTCCCGTTTTGGTTTATTTTATGTATTTAGGTTTTCCCAATTTGGTGTGTAGGCATTTATAATTGTTAGCTTTTCCTGATGGATCGACCCTTTAATTGTTATATCATACCGTTCTTTATCCCTTGTTACTGTGTTTACTTTAAAGTCCAGTTTGTCTGAAATAAGTTTAGCTACTCCAGCTTTCTTTTCACTTCTAGGAGCATGATAGATATTTCTCCATCCCCTTACTTTCAATCTGAAGGTGTCCTCCAGTCTAAAATGAGTTTCTTGTAGACTGCAAATAGATGGATATTGTTTTTTTATCCATTCTGCTACCCTGTGTCTTTTGATCGGGGCATTTAGTCCATTTACATTCAGTGTTATTATTGAAATAGATGGGTTTAGAGTCATTGTGTCATTTGTGGGATTTATGCTTGTGGTGGTGCCTCTAGGATCTTGAGTTTCTTACAACATTTCCCTCAGAGAGTCCCCCTCAGGATTTCTGGTAGCGCTGATTTCGTGGTGACAAATTCTTTCCATTTTTGTTTATTTGGAAAGACTTTTATCTCTCCTTCTATTCTGAACGACAGGCTTCTGGATAGAGGATTCTTGGCTGCATATTTTTTCTGTTCATCACAATTAAGATCTCCTGCCATTCCTTTCTGGCCTGCCAAGTTTCAGTAGATAGGTCTGGCACCACTCTGATAGGTTTCCCTTTGTATGTTAGGACCCTTTTCTCCGTAGTTGCTTTCAAAATTCTCTGTTTGTCCTTATGATTTGAAAGTTTCACTATGATATGTCATGCAGAAGATAGATCACGTTACATTAGACCGGAGTTCTCTGTGCCTCTTGAATTTCAACATCTGTTTCCCTCCCCAGGTTGGGGAAGTTCTCTGCTGTAATTTGTTCCAGGACTCCTTCAGTACCTTTCCCTCTCTCTTCCTCTTCTGGGATTCCTATGATACGGATATTGTTCCATTTGATTGTATCGGTGAGCTCTCGAACTCTTCTTTCACATTCCTGGATCAGTTTATCTCTTTTATTCTCGGTTTCATCTTTTTCTATAATTTTGTCTTCTAAATCACTTATTTTCCTTTCTGCCTCTTTGGTGCATTGGACGCCTCCCAATTATTATATATCTCATTTATCTTCTTTCATATTCCTGGATCAGTTTATCTCTTTTTTTCTCGGTTTCATCTGTTTCTATAATTGTGTCTTCTAAATCACTTATTCTCCTTTCTGCCAATCCGTGCATTGGACGCCTCCCGTTTATTATGCATCTCATTTATCGCATTTTTTAATTCATCATAACTGTTTTTAAGCTCCATAGTGTTTTTCACCATAGTTACTCTGATATCCTCCATGCTTTTTTCAAGCCCAGCCATTCATTTTATGATTATTGTTCTAAATTCTTGTTCAGTTATTTTGCTTATATCTGTTTTGAGCAGTTTTTTAGCTGTCAATTCTCTCTGGAATTTCTTTGGAGGAAAGCCGTTTCATTTCATCATTTTGGTTACCTTTCTATCTCTTGTTAGTTTTAAAAGCTTGTTGTGCACTCTGCACCTGTGAGCGCTGCTGTATCCAAGAAGGCTCTTTGTCCAGGGCCTGTCTGTTCAGAATGTGTTCTTTGAATGTATCTCCTGGTCTCCCTTGTTGAGATCTTGGGTATTTTATTTTCCTACTCGTAGTGCTATTTGGGACTCGCCACCATGTGTACTTTGGCTTGTTTCTTGAGGCATTCCTGGAAAAGAAAACAGACAGACAAACACACAGGGAACAAAGGAACACAGACGCACAGACAAATCCAACAAACACGCAAACCGAAAGGGTAAACGAAAAAGTAACAAGAAAAGAGGAAGGAGAGAAGGTGAATAATCAGTGATAAAAATACATAAAAAAGAAAATAAAGAAAAGGAAAGTAAAAAAGTAGAAACCCAATAGACAAAAACAGTTTAATGCATATAACCAGATTTCCCAGCTACAAATAAATAGCCGGGTGTATGCAGTGCTGGTAAAAGAGCATAGAGAATGAGAGAGATGACAGGGCGGGAATAATGTGAAATTGAAAATGAAATGAGCAGGCAGAAGGAATAAGAGGCCTTTTTCAAAGAGCGAAAGAGTGGAATATGGTTGGAGAAGAGGCGAGAGAAATGATGATGATGCTATCCAGAGAAAGTATATAGTCTGATTACTCCAGAGAGAAAGAGATGAGAAGGTAGGTAGGTGTAGAATTTACATCTAGAGAATGGATTAAATGTTAGTGTTTAAGGAAGCCAGTGACCAGAATTAATCAGGGTAGTGCATTCATGTTGGCCTTGCGCTGGCTCAAGTAAAGAAATAATATATATATATATATATATATATATATAAAATTTAAATAAATTAATTTAAAAAAATAAATTTAAATTTAAATAAATAAATTTAAAATAAATTTAATAAAATAAATTAAAAAAAAAAAGAAGGAAGAAGGCAGCTTTCTAGCAGGGATGGTCGTGGTTTGATCCATTGTGTCCTGTGGGAGTCAGGCCGGGTCAGGCCTCATTTCCAGATCCCAGTCTGCGCGCCCCACTGAAATTGTTGGAAACACAAACTCTCAGGAGCCCCTCAGGGCTGTCTGAAGCCTCTTGCCTTCACCCTGGGGATTGAGCCAGAAGCCGCTGCTCCTGTCTCCTCCAGGTCGGGTTGGCGAGTGAGGAGCAGTTTCATCCGGGGGTCAGCTGGGACGAGTGCGTCCCGCCTAGAGTCAGCTGGAGAGTAGGAAACTGGGTCCCTGTGTGTCCCGTAGTCCACAACGCAAACTCACGGTCAAATCTCCCAATTTTAAGGTTTTCGCCTCCCCTCTAGGGATCCAGCTGAGCCAGAAGCACAAAGGCGCGGCCCCCCGGGTGTCTCCTTCAGGTTGAGCTGGTGAGCGGGGAGCAGTTTCCCTGGAGGTCGAATGGGATGAGTGCGTCCAGCTTAGGGTCATCTGGTGAGCAGGAAACCGGGTCCCTTCTTGTACCCTCATGGGAAATATAACCATGCGGGCAAAACTCTCAGATGTTTTAAGCCTTTTGGCTTCCCCCTAGGGATCCCGCTGAGCTAGAAGCACGAAGGCGTGGCTGCCACGCGTCCCCTCCAGGTCGAGCTGGCGAGTGGGGAGCAATTTCGCTGGGGGTTGCCTGGGACAAGTGTATCCCGCCTAGGATCAGCTGGAGAACAGGAAACTGGATCCCTGTGTTCCAGGCGGAGGGTTTTTCTGTTCTCCATCGACAGAGAAAGTGTCTTGAGTAGTTTTGGCCATTCTCTTTCCCCTCTAGACTCCCCTCAGAGCGGGATACCCCCCCCCCCGCCGTGTCTCCGGTCCCGGCCCAATTTTATCTTCCCCAGTTCGCACTCACGCTAGAAGGTTTCTCAGTGCACTCTGTCTCCTTTTCCTCCCAAACTCCTGGATTCTGTAAGGGTTCCTATGGCTTCCGGCCTTCTTCGTTTGAGAGATGGGGGCGAGTGCAATGTAAGGAGTTCCCTACTCCTCCGCCATCTTGCCCTCCTCCGGAATATTCTTAATATATCTGTTAAGTCCATCTGGTTTAGTCTGTTACTCAAATTCAGTTTCCTTGTTGAGTTTCTGTTTAGATGATTTTTCTTTTGATGTAAGTATCGTGTTAACATCCCCTACTGTTATGTATTATTATCAATGGGCTCGTTTATGTTTGTTAGTAATTGTTTTTATATATTTGAGCACTCCCATTTTGAATGTATGAATATTTACAATTGTTAGATTTTGTTGTTTCATTGTTCCTTTTATGACTATATCATGCCGTTTTTGTCTTTTTTTTTTATTCTTTGTTTTAAAGTCTAGCTGGTCCGATATATGTATTGCTACACTGGCTTTATTTTGATATCCACTTGAATGATGAATGTTTCTCCGTCTCTTTACTTTCACTCTGCTGGTGTCATTAGATCTCTAGTGAGTGTCTTGTATGCCTCATACAGGTGGATCTAGTTTTGTTTTTGTTTTTGTTTTTCCTTTCTGACACCCTGTGTGTTTTGATTGGAGCTTTTAGTCCATTTACATTCAGATTAATTGTTGATAGATTTGTATTTATTTCATTAATAGTTTTTCATCTCATTCAGAGATATTTTCTGATCCTTTCTTGTTTTTGTCACTTTTATTCTTTTCTTTCCTCTCAAAGAATTTCCTGTAATATTGTTTGAAATTTTGTAATATTGTTTTAGTGGTCATGAGCTCCTTTAGTTTTTGTTTTTCTGGGAAACTATTTATCTCTCCTTCTATACTGAATGGTAGCCTTGCTGGATAGAGTATTCTTGGCTGCAGATTTTTCCATTCAGCACACTGAATATATCATGCCACTGCCTTCCGGCTTGCCAAATTTCTGTTGAGAGAGCTGCAGCTAACCTTGTGCGTCCTCCCTTGTAAATTAGGGACTTACTTTGTCTTGCTGCTTTTAAGATTTCTGCCCCATCAATATAGTTTGTCAATTTAATTATATTATGTGTTGGTGTTGGCTTGCCTTTGTTGATTTTGGTGAGAGTTCTTTGTGCCTCCAGGATCTAGATGTCTGTTTCCTTCCCCAGATTAGTGACATTTTCACTTATTACTTCCTCTAGTAAATTTTCTGCCCCTTTTCTCTCTCTCTTCTCCTTCTAGAACTTCCGTAATATGAATGTTACTACATTTGATGGAGTCACTGTGTTCTCTAAGTCTCTTTCAACCTTCTGTTCATTGTGTCAAGCCTGTCTCTGCTCTCAGTTATTGCATTGTTCATTTCTGATTGATTCTTTTTTAACTTTTTTTCTCTGAGGTAAAATTATCCTTGATGTCTTCCATTCATTTCTCAGGCCCCATGAGTATCCTTATGATTGCTTTAAATTCTCGATTAGTAATGTTACTTATACCTGCTTTGCTTAGATCTCTGGCCATGGCCTTCTTATCTTGTTTTTCATTCACAGTAAATCCCTTCATTTTGGCATTTTGTTTAAGTCTATGTCTTTTTCTCTGTTAGAAAAGTCTGTTCTATTTTCTGCTCCTGAGAATAATGGCTTTATTAAGGAGAGGTGATGTAGTATGCAGAGCCTGGGGCTTCAGGGAATGTTTCTGCCATTTGCTCCTGTGCTCTGCTGCTGTGTTTTGATTGTGCTTTCCCTCAGGCCAGTTGTCCACAGAGGCTTTTCTTGCCTACAGTGGGCAGTGTTTGGTCCCTGCCCATAATGTGGCAAGGTGTAACTAGGTGTGGTCCAGTCTGCTTGTGAAAAGAGACTGGATCCTTCTTCCCCTAAAAGTGAAGACTTGCAGAATTCTCTGGACAGGAGACATGGTGTGGGCAGGGTTTTCTGCTGATCTTCTGGGAAAAGGGCCCATCATGCTGGGACTAAGTCTAGTTTGACTGAGAAGGCTAGTCGTGCCAGAGCACAGGGGTCCAATATATGGTGTAAGCAAGTTAGGTAGCCTCTGTTGGTCCTGAGCTGCTTCCTGCAGGTGTCTCTGTGTTTATGCTGAGGTGCAAAGGACGGAAATGGCTCCAGCCAGCATCTTTGTTCCTGGAGAGGTGTCACCATGAATGCTGCTTCTTAGGGAAGCACTCAAGAGAACAGTGAACAATCTTCCTGCCCTGTGCCTCAGGTGTTTTTCATATTGTTGTTTCCATGCTGTCTGCCTCTGTGTTTTTGGCCTGACTTCTCATCAGGAACAGCCTAGTTCCCTTTGGACTCTATCACTGCCAAGCCTGCTGACCTTTACAACTGATGCTTTAGGGATGTGGTGTGGGCAAGGGCTTATGTGGGACTTCTAGGGGACAGGCCTGCCATGGTGGGACTGAAGCAAGCTTGACTGAGCTGGGTAATCCTGCCAGCACACAGAGGTGTGGGAATTGTTGTAATCAAATTCGGCGGCCTGTTTTGGCCCTGTGCTGCTTCCTGCAGGTGGCTCTGTGTTTATGCTGAAGGGAGGAAGGGAAATGAGACCAGCCGGCTCCTTTGTCTCCAGAGAGGCATCTCTGTGAGTGTTGCCTCTCAGGGAAGCATTCAGAGAAGAATGAGTAATCTCCCCACTGTGTCCCAGTAGTTTATTCAGATTGGCCTTTCCATGCTGTCTATCTCCTCCCTTTTTGCCTGCCTTCTCTCTAGGAGCAGTGCAGTTCCCTCTGGGCTCTATCCTAGCCAAGCCTGCTGACATTTAAAACTTAAGACTTTGAGCCTTGCTGGTTGCAGGATCTCAGAAAAGTCAGCCGCTCTCGTTTTCCCAGTCAATCGCTTTGGGGAAATATTCTTCTTGTGTGTCCCCCTGTGTGCTCCTCTGTCTCTTGCCCTTCTCTGTGACCATGGCTTGCTCCACTCTGCAGCACATCCTTTTCTCCCTGAAGCCATATATTAACACTTCCTACCTTATTCCGTATAGTCTGTTCTCTCCCTTTAGTTGTTGAGTCTGTTCTGTCAGTCTTCACATTGATTTCTTGGGTATTTGGGATGATTTTATAGTTGTCTCATTGTGTTCACGGGTTGAGACAAGCCTAGGGTCCTCCTACCCTGACACCATCTTCCAACATCCTACTTTAGTTTTCTTTGATTTTAGCACGATAGAGTCCCTTTTTTGGTTGATTAATTGACGTATTGATTGATTGACTGGTTGATTGTAGTGCAAATTTGCCAGCAAAAAATTCAGTTTTTGTTTATCTGGGAATATCTTAATTTCTTCTACATTTCTGGAAGGTTAATATTGCTAGATGTAGAATATTATCTTCATAATCCCCCCAGCATTTAAAAATTTAATTGTTTATTTTGAGACGGAGAGAGTATGTGGTGGTGAGGGAGAGAGAGAAAGAGAATGCCAAGCAGGCTCTGCACTGTCAGCACAGAGTCCGATGTAGGACTCAATCCCTCGAACTGCAAGATCATGTCCTGATCCGAAATCAAGATTCAATCGCAACCTACTGAGCCCCCTAGGCACCCCCTCCTCCCAAGCATTTCCTTTACTGTCTGATCCTTCATGATTCCTGATGAAAAATTCAGTTGTTAATCTTATTGAGAATTCCTTGTTCATGGTGAGTCTCTTTTGGGTGTGTATATTTGAGTTTCTTTTACTTTAACTGTATTGAGCTTGTTGGGAGTGAAGAATTTTATTTTATCAAGTGTTGCAGATATTCTTTCTTCCTCTTCCTCTCCTATTGTAGGATTCCCATTGTGTGTGTGGTTTTTTTTTTTTTTATGTTTATGGTGCCTCTTAGGTCTCTGAGGTTCTGTTGATAATTTATTCCTTCTTTTTTTCTTTCTGTTCCATAGGCTTGGTCATCTCAATTGACCTGTCTTTAACTTCACTGATTCTGCCTAAAAAAAAAAAAAAAAAATATTGAGCCTCTGTAGTAAATTTGCCATGTTTATTGTTGTACTTTTTAACTAGTTTATAGTTAAACTATAGTTGGTTATTTTAAAATATTTTCCAACTCTATTGATATCTGCATTTGATAACACACTGTTCTCATTCTCTCATTCAGATTTTTTAGACATGATTCCCTTTAATTCTTTGAACATATTTAGAATAACTGACGTAAAGGGCACCTGGATGACTTAGACAGTTAAGCATCTGACTGGTTCAGGTCATGATCTTGTGGTTTGTGGGCTCAAACACTGCACTGCACTCTGTGCAGACAGTTCAGATCCTGGAGCCTGATTGGATTCTGTGTCTCCTTTTCTCACTGCCCCACTCCTACTCGCTCTCTTGCTTGCTCCCTCTCTCTCTGTCTCTTAAATAAATAATAAAAATGTTAAGAAAGAAGAATAGCTAACTTAAAATCTTTGTGTAGTAAGTCCAGTGTCTTCATCGTGGATAGTTCAGTTGATTACATTTTTAAATTTTTTAAGTATTGATTTATTTTTGAGAGAGAGAGAGACAGAGAGAGAGACAGAAACAGAAACAGAGCATGAGCGAGGAAGGAGCAGAGAGAGAGAGAGAGAGAGAGAGAGAGAGAATCTGAAGCAGACTGCAGATTCTGAGCTATCAGCAGACAGC
Organism: Hyaena hyaena; assembly: GCF_003009895.1. Taxonomy (NCBI): domain Eukaryota; kingdom Metazoa; phylum Chordata; class Mammalia; order Carnivora; family Hyaenidae; genus Hyaena; species Hyaena hyaena. Next base: position 590,084 of record NW_024081680.1, on the reverse strand, counting down.
CCCACGTAGGGCTCGAACCTGTGAACTGTGAGATCATGACCTGAGCTGAAGTCGGAGGCTTAACCAACTGAGCCACCCAGGTGCCCCTACGTTTTTGACTATAAGCCAATGTTTCCTATTTCTGTGTGTTTCCTAATTTCTTATTGAGAATGCATTTAATATTATGTAACAGTTCTGGGAATGAGATCATCTCTCTTTCCCCATGGTTTCTTCTGTCTGTTGTTGTTTGCTTGTTTTTTTGGTTTCCTGTTCTATTTATGTATTAAATTTCTATTGTTTGTTGTCTGCAGCCACTGAGATCTTTTCTTTTTCCTTACATAGTTTATTGTCAAGTTGGTTTCCATAAAATATGCAGTGCTCATCCCAACAAGTGCCCTCCTCCATGCTCATCAACCCCCTCCCCCTCTCCCCCACCCCCATCAACCCTCAGTTTGTTCTCAACATTTCAAGAGTCTCTCATGGTTGCCTCCTTCCCTCTCCTGAACTATTTTGCCCCTTCTTCGTACCCATGGTCCTCCTTTAAGTTCCTCCTAATCCTCCTATTCGTGCAAACATATGGTATCTGTCCTTGTCTGCCTGACTTATTTCGCTCAGCTAATACCCTAAAGGTCCATCCATGTTGCTACGCATGGCCATATTTTATTGTTTCTCATTGCCATGTAGTATTCCATTGTATAGATAAACCACATCTTCTTGATCCATTCGTCCGTTGATGGACACTTAGGCTCTTTCCATGTTTTGGCTATTGTTGAGACTGCTGCTGTGAACATTGGGGTACATGTGCCCCTATGCATCAGCACTCCTGTATCCCTTGGGTAAATTCTAGCAGTGCTATTGCTGCATCACAGGAGAGTTCCATTGTTAATTTTTTGAGGAATGTTCACACTGTTTTCCAGAGGGGCTGCACCAGTTTCCATTCCCACCAACAGTGTAGGAGGGTGCCTGTTTCTCCACATCCTCGCCAGCATCTTGAGTCCTCTGATTTGCTCATTTTAGCCACTGACCAGTGTGAGGTGGTATCTCAGTGTGGTTTCGATTTGATTTGATTTTCCTGATGAGGAGGGATGCTGAGCATCGTTTCATATGTCTCTTGGCCATCTAGATGTCCTCTTTAGAGAAGTGTCTCTCCATGTCTTCTGCCCATTTCTTCACTGGATTATTTGTTTTTAAGGTGTGGAGTTTGGTGAGTTCCTTATAGATTTTGGATACTAACCCTTTATCTGATATGTCATTTGCAACTATCTTTTCCCATTCTGTTGGTTGCCTATTAGTTTTATGGACTGTTTCCTTTGCCGTGCAGAAGCTTTTTTATCTTGATGAGGTCCCAGTCGTTCATTTTTGCTCATGATTCCCTTGCCTTTGGGTATGTGTCAAGTAAGAAATCGCTGTGGTTGAGGTCCAGGAGGTTGTTTCCTGCTTTCTCCTGGTTTTGATGGTTTCCTGTCTCACATTCAGGTCCTTTATCCATTTTGAGTTTATTTTTGTGCATGATGTGAGAAAATGATCTAGTTTAATTCTTTTGCATGTTGCTGTACTCGTCTCCCAGCACCATGTGTTAAAGAGGCTGTCATTTTTCCATTGGATACTCTTTCCCTCTGTGTCAAAGATTAGTTGGCTGTATACTTTTGGGTCCAATTCTGAGTTCTCAATTCTATTCCATTGGTTTATGTGTCTGTTTTTGTGCCTGTACCATAGTGTCTTGATGATTACAGCTTTGTAGTAGAGGCTAAAGTCTGGGATGGTGATCCCTCCCGTTTTGGTTTTTTTATTCAATATTTCTTTGGCTATTTGGGGTCTTTTGAGGTTCCATACAAATTTTAGGATAGTTAGCTCTATCTTTGAGAAGAATGCTGGTGCAATTTTGATTGGGGTTGCATTGAATGTGTAGATTGCTTTGGGTAGTAATGACATTTTAACAACATTTATTCTTCCAATCCAGGAGCATGGAATGTTTTTCCATTTCTTTGTGTCTTCTTCAATTTCCTTCATAAGTTTTGCATAGTTTTCACCATACAGATCTCTTATATCCTTGGTTAGGTTTATTCCTATGTATTTTATGTTTTTTTGAGCAATTTTGAATGGGATCAGTTTCTTGATTTCTCTCTCTGTTGCTTCATTATTGGTGTATAAAAAGGCTACATTGATTTTATACCCTGTAACTTTGCTGAATTCATGTATCAGTTCTAGTAGGCTTCTGGTGGAATCTGCCAGGTTTTCTCTGTAGAGTATCATGTCGTCTGTGAAAAGTGAAAGTTTGACTTCTTCTTTGCCCATTCTGATGCCTTTTATTTCCTTTTACTGTCTGATGGCTGATGCTAGGACTTCCAGCACTATGGTAATCAGCAGTGGTGAGAGTGGGTATTCCTGTCCTGTTCCTGATCTCAGGGGGAAAGCTCTCAGTTTTTCCCCATTGAGGATGATGTTAGCTGAGGGCTTCTCATAGATTGCTTTTATGATATTTAATTAAGTTCCTTCTATCCCGACTTTCTTGAAGCTCTTTATTAAGAAGCCATGCTATATCTTGTCACATGCTTTTTCTGAATCTATCGACCGGATCATATGGTTTTATCTTTTTTTTTTTTTTTGTAATGTGATTTATCACATGGATTGATTTGTGACTATTGAACCAGTCCTGTAACCCAGGAATGAATCCCACTTATTCTTGGTGGATAGTTCTTTTTATGTGCTGTTTAATTCGATTTGCAAGTATCTTGTTGAAGATTTTTGCATCTGTATTCATTAAGGATATTGGCCTGTAATTCTCTTTTTTTGCTGGGTCTCTGTTTGGTTTGGGAATCAAAGTGATGATGGCTTTGTAGATTGAGTTTGGAAGTTTTCTTTTGATGTCTTTTTTTTTTTTTTTTTTGGAATTGCTTGAGAAGAATGGGTATTAACTCTTTTTTAAATGTCTGGTAGAATTCCTCAAGGAGTCCATCTGCCCAGCACTCTTATTTTTTGGGAGATTTTTGATAACTGATTCAATTTCTTTACTATTTATTGGTCTGTTCAGATATTCTTTCTCTTCCCGTGTGAATTTTAGTAGTGAATGTGTGTTTAGGAATTTGCCTATTTCTTCTGTGTTGTCTAGTTCGTTGCCATATCATTTTTCAAAGTATTCCCTGATAATTGCTTGTATTCTGAGGTATTGGTTTTAATATATCCATTTTCATTAATCATTTTCCCTATTTGGGTGCTCTTTTTACTTTTTGAGAAGGCTGGCTAGAGGATTGTCAGTTCTATTTTCTTTTTTTTTTTTTTCATAAAACCAACTGTTGGCTTCATTGATCTGTTCAACTGTTTTTTTTCTATTCTATATTGTTTATTTCTGCCCTGATTTTTGTTATTTCTCTTCTCCTACTGGGTTTGGGGTGCTCTTGTTTTCCTCCCTCTAGTTTCTTTAGGTGCATTGTTAGATTTTGGACTTGAACTTTTTCTCATTTCTTGAAATAGGTCTGGGGGCAATGTACTTTCCTCTTAGGACTGCCTTTGCCTCATCCCATAGATTTTGGATTGTTGTGTTCTCATTTTCATTTGTTTCCATATATTTTTAAATTTCTTCTCTAATTGTTTGAATGGCCCATTCACTCTTTAGTAAGGTGTTCTTTAACTTCCATGTTTTTGGAGATTTTCTAGACTTCTTCCTGTGATTGCCTTCAAGTTTCAAAGCATTGTGATCTGAAAGTGTGCATAGTATGATCTTAATTCTTTTATATTTATTGAGGGCTGCTTTATGCCCTGGTATGTTATCTATCTTGGAGAATGTGCCATGTGCACTTGAGAAGAAAGTGAATTCCATGGCCTCAGAATGTAGAGTTCTAAATATATCTGTCAAATCCATCTTTTCCAATGTGTCATTCAACTCCCATGTTTCTTTAGTGATTTTCTGTCTAGTTTTTCTGTCCATTGCTGTATGTGGAGTATTAAAGTCTCCTGGTATTAGCACATTCTTATCCATAAGTTTGTTTCTGTTTTTGATTAATTATTTTATGTATTTGTGTGCCTCCAGATTTGGTGTGTAGACATTTACAATTGTTAGCTCTTCCTGATGGATCGGTCTGTACTTATTATATTATGCCCTTCTTCATCCCTTGTTACTGCCTTTAAAGTCCAGTTTGTCTGATGTAAGTATAACTACTCCAGTTCTCTTTTGACTTCCATTAGCATGATAGATATTTCTCCATCCCCTTAGTTTAAATCTGAATGTGTCTCAGGTCTTAAATGAGTGTCTTCTAGTCAGCAAATTGATGATTTTTTTTTTCCATTCTGCTACCCTATATCTCCTGATTGGAGCATTTAGTCCATTTACATTCAGTGGTATTATTGAAAAATATGGGTTTAGTAGAGTCATTGTGTCCTTTGTAGGATTCATGCTTGTAGTGGTGTCTCTGGTAACTTGTGTTCCTTGCAACATTTCCCTCAGAGAGTCCCCCTCAGGATTTCTTGTAGGGCTGGTTTAGTGGTGACGAATTCCTTCAGTTTTGTTTATTTGGGAAGACCTTTATCCTTCCTTCCATTCTGAATGACAGTCTTGCTGGATAGAGGATTCTTGGCTGCCTATTTTTTCTGTTCATCATATTGAAGATCACCTGCCCATTCCTTTCTGGCCTGTCAAGTTTCAGTAGATAGGTCTGTCACCACTCTGATCGGTTTCCCTTTGTATGTTAGGGCCCTTTTCTCCCTAGCTGCTTTCAAAATTCTGTCTTTGTCCTTATATTTTGCCAGTTTCACTATGATATGTCATGCAGAAGATCGATTCAATTTACGTCTGAGGGGAGTTCTCTGTGCCTCTAGGATTTAAATGTCTGTTTCCTTCCTCAAACTGGGGAAGATCTCAGGTATAATTTTTCAAGGACTCCTTCGGTGCCTTTCCCTCTCACTTCCTCTTTTGGAATTCCTATGATACGGATATTGTTCCGTTTGACTGTATCATTCAGCTCTGGAACTCTCCTTTCTTGTTACTGGATCAGTTTGTCTCTTTTTTTTCTCAGCTTCCACTTTTTCTACAATTGGGTCTTCTATTTCACGTATTCTTCTCTCTGCTTCTTCAGTCTATGCATTGGACGCTTCCATTTTATTTTATTTTATTTATTTTTAGTTAAAAAAATTTTTTTTCTGAGATAGAGATAGAGGCAGCATGAGCAGAGGTGGGTCATAGAGAAGGGAGAATCAGAATCGGAAGCATGCTCCAGAGTCTGTGCTAGTTGTCAGCATAGAGCCCGACTTGGAGCTCGAACCCACGAAACACTAGATTATGACCTGAGCCGAAGTTGGTCGCTTAATCGACTGAGCCACCTTGCACTGCTGGACACTTCCATTTTGTTATGTATTTCATTTATAGCATTTTTCAGTTCTTCACAACTATTTTTCAGGTCTATAGTTTTTGTAGCTATAGTTTCTCTGATGTCTTCCATGCCTTTTTCAATCCCAGTGATTAATTTTATTATGACTATTGTTCTAAATTCTTGTTCACTTATGTTTCTTGTATCTGTTTTGACCAATTCTTTAGCTGTCACTTCTTCCTGGATTTTCTTTTGAGTAGAGTTCTTCTATTTTGTCATTTTGGCTATCTTTCTGTCTGTTTTAAGTTTTAAAAGCTTGTTAGGCACTCTTAACCTGCGAGTACTGCTATATTAAAGGAGTCTCATTGAGTGTCCAGGGCCTGTCCATTCAGGAAGTGTTGTTTGAATCGTTCTCTTGGTCTCTCTTGTTGAGACTTTGGTTGTTTTATTTTCCTACTCATGGTATTTGGGACTCTCCAACATGTGTACTTTGGCTTGTTTTTTGATGTAGCCTCTTTTGGGTCCGATCTCCTTGTGGTGTGGGCTTAGCCAGGGTGATTCGTGCTCTATGTCCGAAGCCAGGCCTGGTTTCCAGATCTTAGTCCCTGTGCCTCACTGATACCACCCGAAATAAACTTGCAGGTCGAGTCTCTCTGAGCAGTTGAAGCCTCTCGCCTCCCCACTGGGAATCAAGCAGAGCTAGACAAACGTTGGAACAGTTTCAAGTGCACAGCTTCCCCTCCAGGTGGAGCTGGATAGCCTGAGGTCTTTTGTATGTTAGCTTTGTGACCACTTAATGATTGGACAAGGATTCCATGAAATATCTTAGCCAGAAGTTTCTCAGCCTTTGGTGAAGGGCTTTCTTGGCCTGTGTTATGGCATGATCTCATCATCCAGCCAGTCAGTTTACAACCCTCCCTGCCATTCTCTCCCTGCTTGTTCAGGGGCTCAAGTTCAGTTAGAACTGAGAGATTAGCACCTTCACAAATCTTTAATGGACATGGATACAGCCTGAGGTATGCACGCATTCCTTTGCATGCTCATATCTTTCAAGATTCCTAGGAGTAGTTTGTACTTTTGCAAGGGCCCTGAGCATGTCATTCTCCAAATCATCATTCTTTAATTGTTTGTGAAGGCTTTTTGGTTCTTAGACCCAATTCCAATGTATTTTTCAGAGTGGTTTCCCCACAGTAGCAAGCAGTTTTCTGAACATCAGCTAGATGTTCTAACATTCAGCTCTGTTACGACACTATACACCTTGAAACCAGATTCTATAGGTTAAGGGTTCAGTCATACACGACTACTCTACTCCTTTCAGATGTTAGTCACAAGTCCAGTGCTTCTGACCAACTAATATAAACCAGTGGTTTACAAAATGCCCTTCTTAGATTTGATTAATTTACTAGAGTGGCTCACAGAACTTAAATATTTTACTTTCTAGATTATTGGCTTAGTATAAAAGGATATAACATAGCAACAGCCATATGGAAGGTATGTATAGGACATATTATGCAAAGGGGTGTGGGGCTTCGATGCTGTGTCTGAGTGTACCATTTTCCCCACTTCTACACTTATTTCCTAACCTAGAAGTTCTCAGAACCTGTCATTTTCAGTTTTTATGGACACCTAGGCATGATTGATTAAATCATTGGCCATTGGTGATTGATTCTACCTTTAGTCCCTCTCTCTTCCCTAGAGGTGAGGGGATTGAGAATGAAAGTTCCAATGCTCTAATCACATATTTAGTTATCCTGGAAATCAGTCTCCATTTTTAAGTGTGGTCCAAAAGTCATTCTAATAACCTAACAAAAGACAATTTAATGACTCATTCTCATCCCTTAAGTATTCCAAGTGTTTTGGGAGCTGTGAGCCAGGAACTGTGGATGGAGACCAAATATATATGAGAAATGTAGTTTTGTCATCTATATGATCAAATATGTATATATTTGATCTATATATATATATATATATATTTTTTTTTTTTGAGAGAGAGAGAGAGACAGAGTGTGAGCAGGAGAATGGCAGAGAGAGGAGTTATAGAATCTGAAGCAGGCATAAGGCCCAATGCAGAGGTCAAACTCATGGACTACGAGATCATGATCTGAGCCAATGTTGGACGCTTAATCGACTGAGCCACCTAGGCACCCCTCAAATACATATTTCTTATAAATCACATCACACCAAATACTTTGGTCAACCTCTTGATAACTCCAACTTTTACATTGCCTCAGGCCACCACAATTTTTAAAAATTTCAGATGATTGTTTTTGACAAATGCCCCAATAACAGCACTGTTTACATAGAATGAGCTTTAGGAAAGGATAGAGTGTGCTTAAGAATGGAGTTTTTAGGGGCGCCTGGGTGGCTCAGTCGGTTAAGCGTCCGACTTCAGCTCAGGTCATGATCTCACGGTTCGTGGGTTTGAGCCACGTGTCGGGCTCTGTGCTGACAGCTAGCTCAGAGCCTGGAGCCTGCTTCAGATTCTGTGTCTCCCTCTCTCTCCGACCCTCCCCTGCTCATGTGGTTTCTATCTCTCCCTCAAAAATAAATAAAATATTAAAAAAAAAAAGAATGGAGTTTTTAGGACCTCTTAAAATGGACACATAGTGATAATTGTCTAAGAGTGCAGCCTTGTAAAACTCTACCCCATTCTGCCCTCTCTGGTGGCTGCTAACCTATTGTTTTTCACAGCTACTGTAATTGTGAAGCTGTTGGTTTTCAGTGCTACAGTAGAGCTGAGAAGAGAGTGATTTGATTAGGTTTAATTGCACTGGTAAAAAGTACAAGTACTACAAAGTACACTGGTATTATCAGGATTCAGTCTTCTATCTTGAAGAGAGAACCCTTAGATTGTTACGCCTTTAGTTTATTTGGAGAATGTTTGCTATCTATTTGTCTATATATATAAAACAAAAACTTGCGTCCAGAATATATCAAGAAATCTTATAGCTGAATAATAAGAAGACAAAAACTGAGTTATAAAATAGGCAAGAATTTGAACAGACCCTTCATGAAAAAAAAGATATTATAAGTGTCCAATAAGTACCTGATAAACTACTTAATACCATTGGTCATCAGGAAAATGCAAATTAAAACTATAAGGAGATAGTACACATCCATTAGAATAGTTGAAATTAAAAAAAGGTAAGTTAGCAGCTTTGTATTGTATGTTTATTCACAATATCCAAGATATGGAAGAAACTTAAATGTCCGTCGGCAGATGAATGGATAAAGATGTGTTATATATATTCAATGGGTTATTGCTCAGCCATAAAAGAGAATGAAATCATGCCATTTGTAACAATATGGATGGACCTAGGGAGGATTGTGCTAAGTGAAATAGGTGAGAGAAAGACAAATACCATATGACATCACTTAATGTGGAAGCAAAAATAGTAGAAACAGAACCACAAATACAGAGAACAAACTGATGGTTAGCAGAGGGTGAATGAGGGATGGACAAAATGATTGAAGGGGTGTAAGAGGTACAGGCTTTCAGCTGTGGAATGAATATTCGTGGGGATGAAAGGCACAGCATAGAGAATATAGTCAGTGGCATTGTAATATCGAATGGTGACAGGTGGTAGCTGTACTTGGAGTGAGCATAGAATCACGTATATAGTTGTTGAATCACTACGTTGTACACCTGAAGTTAATATAATATTTTATGTCATCTATATTGTTTTAAGAAGATTTTAAAATAAGTTACCAGATGTTGGAAGATAGGTGGATCAACAGAAATTCTCATATATTATTGATAGCTATACAAAATAGTAAAATAGCTTTGAAAAGTGGTTAGACCTTTTCTTGCATGTTTTAAGATACACTTTCCAGCTAAACATATATCCCATTTATTGGACTTTTATGTATTTACCAAGGATAAATGAAAATATATGTCCCAGGCAGGCTTATATATAAATGCTTAAAGTAACTTTCTTTATAATAGTGAAAAACTGGAAATGGCACTATATCCATAAATAGGTGAATGAATGGATTATCATATATTTATACAATGGAATCTACTCAGCAAGAAATATAATGAATTTCAGATAGATGAATTTCTTAGACATTGTGCTGACCAAGGTAATTTATTTATTTTTTAAAAATAGTTTATTGTCAAGTTGGTTTCCATATAACACCCGGTGCTCATCCCCACAAGTGCCCTCCTCCATGCCCATCATCCCCCTTCCCCTCTCCCCCACTCCCATCAGTCCTCAGTTTGTTCTCAGCATTCAAGAGTCTCTCGTGGTTTGCCTCCCTCCCTCTCCCCCACTATTTACCCCCTTCTTCTCCCCTACGGTCCTCCATTAAGGTCCTCCTAATCCTCCTATATGTGCAAACATATGGTAGCTGTCCTTCTCTGTCTGACTTATTTCGCTCAGCATAACACCCTCAAGTTCCATCTATGTTGCTACGCATTGACCAAAGTAATTTAAGTATCAGAGTATATTCAGTTTTATTCCATAGCAGATAATAGCGATAAGTAAAGTGGAGTCTATATAACATTAATGAACTACCTCACTAATTAATTCTGTTTATATTCTACCTTATTCCCAGAAAGCTTCAATTGCCTAAAAAAGTCTCTAGCTACATTTACAGGGAAGGTGAGGGAAGAACATTATAGAAGACACATGAATAAGAAGGTGGTATAGAGAGAACCTTCAAAGTTAGCTTTAAAAATTATGAGTTAATGGCTTGGTGGACAGGGATGCAGTAGTATTAGAAAGGATTTTGACATGGTTTAGAGTGATGCAGTAAATTTTAGTGTAATAAACATATAAATGTCCCATACACTGCAAGCTTTTCTAGGTTATCTATTGATTCTTGGAAGTCCAAAAGCTAACCAACTCATTTATCTGAAATAGACGACTCATTCCTGGCACTTCTGTTAGTACAGAGTCTAAATATTGAGAGTTTGTTTCAATGAAGAGCTGTTAATTTGTGCTTGTTCATATTTGCAAATGTGCTTTGTCTGCATTGTCTCATCTTTTGTTTATAAGGTGAACATAGTAATACCTACTTTTGGGTATTCAAGAGGAGTAAATGAGAGTGTGGAAAGTCCTTCATAAATTTTTTGAAGCTCTGTGCAAATGTAAATTAGTATTTTGAAAACCAGCCGTCTGGAGAACAGAAGTTGGTGTCAATAATGAAAAAGGGAATGAATGCAACTCCTTTCTTACTCCGTGCTTTTACTTACAAAATAATATAAATGTCAAAAATTCTAATATTTGTTGTTTCTGAGGTTCAAATAATTCTAAAAGAGGAATGAATAATAACTGTACCTTGCTTATCTCAGTGAAAACAATTGAAGAAATCCAGGTATATGTGAAAGGGCAATATAATAAATATTTTTATTTTCCTGAGTGAAACAGAAAGCACATGTTGTAATTCTGGGCTTGCCCTTCTCTGCTACTGACATAGGAGACCAGAGAAAAGTGATTATTTTCCAGTCATGGAGCTGATTTTCGATTTTCTTTGCTGATGGGATATGGGAAGAGGGTGGGCATGCTCCTTTCACATTCATGTGGACCAGATTTGAAGTAGACAATGCTACTCCAAAACGTGGAGATTTGAGAAGGCATGGTAACCTGGTCTGCAGCCCCCAATTTTTGTAAAACTTTTCTGCTCCTCCACTTCCTCCTCTTCCCTCCCTCTCCATCCCCTGTCCTACTCACTAATGGTGTATTCAAAAGGGTCAAGGCTCTAAATACTGCAAATAAGTTCTTCGGGAAATGGGACGCAAACAAGATGGTAATAAAATGCCAGAAGGTATAATATGTTTCAACCAAATGTCTGACCATATTTTATTGTGTTTGTGCTTAACCATGATAGTTTTCCATTGAAAGGGATAGATGCTGTTGTTTGCATTGTCTCTGTTTCTGTTAGTCTGAGAGCAAAAACTCCCATAAGCCTGTGTTTTTGATAGATGTGAAGGTGTAGGATGATGAAACCATGGAGCTAGAGAAGAAATAGAAAAAGGGAGCCAAAGATAACCCAAATCTTAAGCTTTCCTAGAAGATGGTCAAGTGGGTTACTTGAACTGGTGAGAGCAGTGATCCTCAAACTTTCAAAGGCCTATGAATTCCCTAAGGATTATATGAAAATGCAGTTTCTGATTCAGTAAGTCTAGGTTGTGATCTGGGAATGTGTATTTACATTGAGCTCCGAGACGACAATGGTTTTGCTGACCTGAGAACCACTCAGAGTAGCAAGGCTGGACCTCTTGGTGATGGTCATATTTAAAAAAAAATTCATAAAGATAATTTGTCACAAGGTTAGCTAAATGTGATTTAGTTGTATACCTTCATTAAACTTTTACATAATAAAATTCAAAATTATTCACCCAAAATAAAAACATTTGTCTGAAAAACAAGTTTTTCATTAATTGCCTCCTTAGTTCATGTCCCTTGGTGAATACTGTGTGAGCAACTTAAATTTGTTCTCCTGCTAGATAGTATCCTAACCCAGACTTCCATATGGTTGATGTGTAAAATGTCCAGGTTGTGCCTGTGTTGTCATGGAAAAGACCCTGGAGAGACAGACCATCTGACTTCTACTTTTGGCTATGGCGGCTAGCTCAGGGACCTTGAGTACCAGAGTTATAAAATTCAGCTACTTCTTTCTTTGTAGAATGATTGTGGATATTTGTTTGGTGAGAGATGAGAAAGCACTTAGTCCATTGCCCATAATTGGTGCCCAAAGAGCCTCTTTTAGAAGGAAAACTAAGTAATTTTAGGTCTTTCCAGGCTTTGGGTAGAACAAGTCAGAAAGGACGGAGATTGAGATATAAAACATGTCCCATAACTTAAAAGGATTCACTAAGCTGCCTTCCTTTCTCCTTAATTTAGTTGCTCAAATCTTCTACTGAAAGTGCGATCTTTTATTTAACTTTATTAAATACAAGTTGCTAACTCACAGGAGCATTTCCCATTTCTCCTATTAGCCCTAATAGAGATAAATAAATCAGTTAAAGGACAGCAATTTTGACCATTTCTTCTGTTTCTCTTATTTTGCAGATTATTCTTCAGCTGTTCAGAAATTTTCTCAGACACTTCAATCCTTTCAGTTTGATTTCATTGGAGACACTCTGACTGATGACGAAATTAACATTGGTAAGTCTTCACCTACATGTGGCCATGTACCTCTTGAGGTGATTCAGTGACCATGCAGTCTCCCAGGTTTCTGGATACAGAGACCTTGGGCACCCTCATCCTCGGTGGTCTCCTGCCAAACTCATGGGAGGCTGCTTAAGAAAGATAAAGAAACATTGCTTCTCAGTCCTGTTCCCCCCTCACACATAAACAATAAAAAGATATCCTTAAGCCTCCACTGAAGCCTTTGACTCCGTCTGCAGGGGAATTTTTCTTTAAACAATATAATACATGAAAATAGATATTTGTGTAAGGGATAAATTAAAGAGTGATTTAAAAAATTTCCAAAATGATTAAAAGTAAGTGTCCTCTAAGGAATAAACTCCCATGCAAAGTTTAAAATTAGCATTTATATATGTACAACTTTTCAGACAGCAGGGCACTTGGCATTTCTCTTAGAGCTGAGTTTTAGCAACTCACTCTATGAGCTGTGTCATCTTGGACAGATATTTCTTTTCTCTGAGCCTTAGTCTTGTCCTGTGTAAAATGTGGTTAATATTAATTTCAAGAATATTACTGTGAGGAGATTGAACAGTGGAAGGTAAAGAAATTTGTCTTTGTGTTAATTGTTATAAAGTTAAAGTAGTATAAGCAAACCATGGCCCTTGGGCCAAAACTTGCCTGACACATTTTTTTTTGTAAATAAAATTTTATTGGGACACAGACACACTTATTTGTTTAAGTATTTTCTAAGGGTATCTTTGTGGTAGGACAACAATATTGAGTAGTAGTGGCAGTGACTGGATAGCTTTCAAAGCCTAAAATGTTTGCTCTCTGGCCATTTAAGAAAAAGTTTGGTAACCACTGAATTAAAGAGTTAGTGTAAAGCATTTGCTAGACAAGAACATTGAACCACAGAAATGTTGGGAATGATTTAATGTCACTGAAACAAGTTAGTTACACAGTTGTATTTATGAACCCTAGGATTAAAATATCAAATGTATTATTATTATTATTATTAAATGGCATTTGTAGTAAATATAATATATAAAAGTATAAAATTGCCTATGATAATAAGATATTCCAAGACAGAAACATTGTATTAGATGGTATTGGTATGTTATCTTTTAGCTCTCTTTTGTACATGTACGTCTTTTATATGTATGCAATTTAGTTCTTAGTAAATACATAATTTTAACCTTTTAACCTACCTTTTATCATAATTATCTTCTGATATCAGTTCAAATTCTTTTTAAGTTTAATGGTGGACAAGGACATTATTTTTATTCACTGCTATTTCCCCAGCATGTAGAGGAGTGCCTAGCATGTAGTAGATAGTCAATTTATGTTTGCTGAATGAATAAATAATGGATGCATTCAGATCTCATTATTACTGGAGCCATACTTTATATAATATTCAACTATTTAGCTTATTTCCAATTTTTCACTGTTATAAATAATACTGCAGTGAGTGCCTTTAGGAGATTCAGATTGGTTACTATTTGTTTTGGTAAATGTGGTGGCATAACTAGTGAGGCACACATTTGCATTTAGATTATTTACTTATTTACTCCACTTCATTTTACTGTTGGCAAAGGGTATGACTTACTTAAAACTTAATATCATGGGCTCTAGAGTCAGATAGGCCAAATTTAAACTCTTGCTTTGGAACTTATTATTGGTATAACCTTGGCAAGTGACTTTCCTCTCTCTGAGTGTTATTTTTTCTAATCTTTGAAATGGGGATGAGGTGATCAATTCCAAGTGTGTACAGTGCCTAAATGCATGTTATCTATTTGTTAATATAAAATTTGATTTATTTGTATTCTGCAATGGATTGGATATTTTTGTGTCCTTCCCAAAATACATATGTTAAGATTCTAACCTCTGATATGATGGTATTAAGAGCTGGTGCCTTTGGGAAATAATTAGGTCATGGAGGTGGAGCCCCTCATAAATGGGATTAGTGCACTCATAAAAGAGACTGCAGAGGACTCTTACCTTCCTCCCATCTCATGAGAATACAATAAGCTGTCAGTCTGCAACCTGGAAGAGGGCTCTCACCAGAATCTAACTATGCTGAGACTCTGATCTGAAACTTCCAGCCTCCAGAACTGTGAGAAATAAATTTCTGTTGTTTATAAGCCACCCAGTCTATAGTATTTTGTTATGGAATCCTAAACTTAGTAAGACAGAAATCAGTACTGAGAAGTGGGGGTGCTGCTGTACCAAATACCTAAAAATGTGGCTGTAGCTTTGGAATTGAGTAATGGGAAGAAGGTACAAGAATTTGAGGGTACATGCTAGAAAAAGCATAGACTGCCAGAATTTTAACGGCAGTTGTGTTGAGAGCTCAGAAAGAAAAAAAGAGAGCCATCGACAAAGCTTCCATGAGGAACATTTTATTGGACAATGGAGAAAAGTGATCTTTGTTATAAAGTAGCCAAAGAACCTGGCTGAATTGTATTTGTGTTGTAGTATTTTCTGGGAGGTAGTATTTTGTGAGTGATAAAATGGAATATTTGGATGAGGAAATTTCTTAGCAAAGTGGTGGGAGAATGGCTTAGTTTCCCCTGTTTCTAGTAAAAGCTCAGAGGAGAGAAATGAATTCAAGATGGAATTATTAAACAAAATGGAACCAGAACTTCAAGATTTGCACATTTCTCTGCCTGTCGTTATTACAAAAAATGACAAAGTGTGTTTGGAAGAGAACATCAGGGGTGTGGTGGACTGACCATTGCATAAGGAGCTCAATATGGGTGTGAACCATGGATTCAATCATAACTATCACAACAGAAGCCAGGAATAGAGATGAGATTATATGAGCAGAAACACCACCAGCTGGAAATATTAGAAACAAAAAATGTGACAAAATGAAGAAAAACTGTTTGACCTCTTAGACCCTATTAGACCAGACCATAGAGCTGTTTGGCTATGAACATGCACTATTCCTCAAGACAAAAGAAGAAGGACTCTGAAGCCAGTAATGAGATCATCAGGGATGCCACTCGTATCATATGCATAGTGTACATAGGCCTTGAGGGCCTTCTCTTAGATTTGAAAGGGCAAGACCAATGCCCAGGGAGCTATAGGAGTGGGTCCACTGAGGGTACAACACCTACCTTATCATAAATGTCAACCAGTGCCACTCAGGAAAAAGACAGTGGGTGAGGTTGAACATGATGGCTTATACGGAGAAATAAAAATGGCCCCCTGATGATGCCAGGTTCTTGTGGGTGTCTGTGAACTCCATGTAAGCTGTTAGCTGTGACACATTTGCTTCTTAATGTATGCTTTACAATAACTGCTTAAGTCAGTTACTACTTGCCTTCCAACTCCAGAAATTCCTGGTTATCAACTGACTGTTGCTTTATGGCTGATGATTCATGAACTGACCTTTATTGATGGAGAATGAAAAAAGATTTTGAGATTTTAAACGATCTGTCATACTCACTGTCCTTATTGAATTTGTCATTTTGAGAGCTTGGATTTGCAGTGGCAGTGACAGAAACAAACAGTGCTCCAACAGTTTAAGGTGAGGCCCTTTGGAGTCTTTAAGAAGAATCATTAGAGAGCATACTGAGAGGGTATTTTTGGGAAAGGACAGTTGCTTTGGAAGTTGAGACCTCAGAATGTGCCATGCCCTCCAGTTGCCAATACTACTGGCCCTGAGTCAGTAGATCTTCTGTTTAACTGAAAAAATTGTTAAAAGGACAGTTGCAATAGAATTTTGGGTTGAGATTTGATTTCACATTGCATGTGAAGAGGGCCCTGCAGTTCTTTCCATAATGCATTTTTCATGATGGCTCAAAAGGTGACGCGGTACCATTAAGCCAGTTGTCTTACAGAGATGGTAGTGTCTTACAGAGATGGTAGTGATTCCTAGAGGATGTGAAGCAAAGCCTGAGGCTTCTCTGAAGAGTCCCTTCCCTTGATGATCAGCTCTAGTACCTAACTTGAGAAGTCTGTGTACAATAGGGACAAGTGGAAGTGTCTCACTGCCCCGACAATGACATTTGTTCCTGCTCTTTGAGTAAGACATCTGTGCCTTCAATTGGCATTGTCTGGCTTTTTCTTGGCCTCTATAGCTCAATAACTAAAGGAAATCTCAGGTGTCTAGGTAGTTTTTTATATACTTCAGAGTTATTAGCTATAGGATGGATCTTAGCACTATTACCTAAGCTTTTTGGGCATGTTTTCCTCATCTGTAAAGAAGTATAATCTATTTCACAAGACTGTGAGGAGTAAATGAGATAAATACATATACCAGAGAGTATATGTAAATCATTTGGCTCAGTGTCTGGCATATGATTGGTGCTGAGTATCTCATGGTTGTTATTGATCTTAGCAGGAAGGTAGTAGAACCCAATTTTTTGAAAATGTCAGTTTGAAATTTTACTTCCTGAATAACTACAAAACATATAAAATAAAATGTTAGTGTTCCATTGACCTTAGGGAATATCTAGTTTAGTTATTTCTAATGTATGTCAGGGACACCTGAACCTCTCATTGATCCAGAGCCTCAGGACTGCTCTTAGATCAAATGAATCAGAATATCTGTAGTGGATTCCAAGTCCCTGATTTCTGCACAGTCATCATAATATTGGTGAGCATTTTGGAACCCATCAGTTGTCAGGGATTTTCAAACTGTTCCTTGGATCCTCAGTGCCTCCTATCCACCCAGGCTCAAATGAAGCATGTAAGGATTTACTTGAAAATTCAAATTTCAGATTAAAAAATAAGCTGATATTTTCAGAGTGCTTACCAAGTAAGAGATCTCATTCTAAAAACTTTACATAAACTAATGAGAGACAGGCAGAAAGACAGTGACACAGACAGACGGCATGTGTATGTGTGTGCGCGCGCACACACACACACACACACACACACACACACGGGGGAAGAGAGAGAAAGGGAGAGAGATAAATATACTCAGCTAGCTTACCAACCTCCTCACCACCACTCCTGCCAATTCTAAAGATAGGGAAACAGATGTCCAGAGGTGGGCTAGTGGTTGTTGAAGGTCTCGCACAGTTAAGTAGCACCAGATTTATTACTGGAACCAAGGTCTCCTCAAGCCCAATTGATTTACTCAACTAATTTTTATTGAGCACCTGCTATGAACTCTGCCTTCATGGAGCTTCAGTTAAGTTTTAGGAAGAAGTAGGGTGCCAGGGTGGCTCAGTTGGTTAAGTTTCTGACTGCAGCTCAGATCATGATCTCATGCTTCATGAGTTCGAGCCCTGCATCAGGTTCTGTGCTGACAGCTCAGCCCCTTTCCTGCTCTCTGCTCTCTCTCTCTCATTCCCTCTCCCTCTCTCTCAAAACTAAGTAAGCATTAAAAAATTAAAAGAAAAGTTTTAGGAAGAAGTATAGGCAAATAACTTCCTATATCATTGCAGTACTAGGAGCAAGAAAGAAGAATGCTTCCCACATAGGCTTCAGAGAACCTCCATGCTCTTTTCAGAGGAACACTGCGATGTGTTTGTGCACTAGTAAATAGGTAGAAAGTGTCCACCAAGTGCCATTGACTGGGGATTCAGATACATAATGTATCTCCCTGCCCTCCAGGATCTCATAGTTTATTAAAGGAGACAGGTATGTTTTCACTCATATGTATATCTTGAGAAATTTAGCAGAAGACCATGAGGGAAGGGAAAGGGGAAAAAATGTTACAAACAGAGAAAGAGGGAGGCAAACCATAAGAGACTCTTAAATACAGAGAACAATCTGACGGTTGATGGGGGTGGGTGGGCGGGGCAGAGGGGAAAATGGATGATGGGCATTGAGGAGGGCACTTGTTTGGATGAGCATTGGGTGTTGTAAATAAGCGATGAAGCACAGAAATCTACCCCAAAAACCAAGAGCACATTTCACACACTGTGTGTTAGCCAATTTGACAATAAATTATATTTAAAAAGGAGAAAGATGAATAAACAGACAATTGCAGTACAATATAATAAGTATTGTAGAGGTAGGCACACAGTAACCCCTATTCCACACTGTGTGTGTGTGTGTGTGTGTGTGTGTGTGTGTGTGTGTGTGTGTGTCTGAGTGGTGGAGAGAATAAACAAGGAAGGCTTCTCAGAGAGATTATATCTAAGTTAAATCCAGGTCTAGGGTGAGGCAAGTGAGGCTGCTAAGGCAAACATTTAAGAAAGCATTTACTCTCATGTTCATGGAAAGTGCAGGTGGGCACCAGAGTGTAAATGCCTCCTTAAATTTTGTACCCCAAGTGCCTCACTTGCCTCTTTTCTGTTCTAGTCCTGATCTGAGTTGAATTTCTTAAGGATGAATGAGAATTAAAAAAAGAGGGGAGAGAAAACAAATATAAAAAAGGGACAGTTGTGGGGAGTGAGATTATCTGTTGATACTGGAGGACATTGAATGTGACTGGGAAGAGTAGGGATGAGTCAGAGATTAAGACCTAGTGATTGCATAAGGGCTAAGTTAGAGTCTTGGCAGTTAATAAAAATGAGCAAAGCAGGCTGGATATAGAATGGCAATTGATATTCTGTCTTTGTGACTTGGTAATGAGAGGTAGGGCTGTGGCAAACAAAAAAACGACCTGCTCCATCTAAGAGAAGCATCTTTGAATGGGCTCCAATAATTGTTGCCATCTAAAAAATGTGGGCCTACGTTGCCAGAATCTCTTATTTTATTCCAGAAAGTGATACCCAGATATCTTATGGATAGTATTAAGTGTCAGCAATAAAGTAAAATTTAAAACACTGCAAACTAAACAAAACATACCTGTTGCCAAACACAGTGCATGGGTTTGTGATGCTGATGCCTGGGTTAGACAGTGAGGGGCCTGGAATACCTCATGAAATATTTTGGATTGTATCCTAAAGCTTGTGGGGAGTAATACACAAATGGGAAATGATCAGGAAGGAGACCAAGGCAGGTACCCAAAAGATTTGTTTTAACCTTAAACTCTAATGTGGTAGACCTCACCAGATAGTGTGTGTTTCTTGTTTTGCTAATTTTAACCATTCTAACAAGTATGAGGTGGTATAACACAGTGGTTTTGACCTGTATTTCCCTGATGATGAGTTAGCATCTTTTCGTGGATCTGTTAGCCATCTGGATGCCTTCCTTGGAAAAGTGTCTATTCATGTTGTCTAACCATTTCTTAACTGGATTATTTGTTTTCTGGGTGTTGAATTTGCTAAACTATTTATACATTTTAGATACTAACCCTTTGTCAGATATGTCATTTGCAAATATTTTCATCTATTACTTACCCTGCATTTTAGTTTTGTTGATTGTTTCCTTTGCTGTGCAGAAAGAAGCTTTTTATCTTAATGAAATTCCACTAGTTGATGTTTGCTTTTGTTTCCCTTGCCTCTGGTGATGTGTCTAGAAAGAAGTTGGTATGACTGAGATCAAAGAGGTTGCTACCTGTATTCTCCTCAGGGATTTTGATGGATTCCTGTCTCATATTTAGGTCTTTCATCAATTTTTAATTTATTTTTGTGTATGGTGTAAGAACGTGGTTCAGTTTCATTCTTCTGAATGTTGCTGTCTAGTTGTTCCAACACCAATTGTTGAAGAGACTGTCTTTTTTCCATTAGATATTTTTTCCTTCTTTGTCAAAGTTTACTTGATGATATAGTTGTGGGTCCATTTCTGGATTCTTTATTCTATTCCATTGATCTTTGTATCTGCTATGGTGCCAGTACCATACTGTCTTGAAGATTATAGCTTAATAATATAACTTGAAATATGGAATCGTGATGTCTCCAGTTTTATTTTTCTTTCACAGTATTGCTTTGGCTATTCAGGGTCTTTTCTGCTTCCATATAAATTTTAGGATTGGTTGTTCTAGCTCTGTGAAAAATGTTGGTGGTATGTTGATGGGGATTGCATTAAATGCAGATTGCTTTGGGTAGTACAAACATTTTAACAATGTTTCTTCTTCCAAACCATGAGAATGGAATACTTTTCCATTTCTTTGTATCCTCTTCAATTTCTTTTATAAGTGTGCTATAGTTTTCCCTTTAAAGATCTTTTACCTGTTTAGTTAGGTTTATTCCTAGGTTTCTAATTGTTTTTGGTACAGTTGCAAATGGGATAAATTCCTTGATTTCTTTTTCTGCTGCTTTGTTATTGGGGCATAGAAATGCAACTGATTTCTGTATGTTGATTTTATATCCTGTGACTTTGCTGGATTCATGTATTAGTTCTAGAAATTTTTTGATGGAGTCTTTTGGGTTTTCTACATAGAGTATCATGTTGTCTGCAAATAGTGAAAGTTTGATTTCTTCCTTGCTGATTTGGATGCCTTTAATTTCTTTTTTGTTCTCTGACTGCTGAGGCTGACTTCCATATTAAATAACAGTGGTGAGACAAGGAGTGGACATCCTTGTCTTGTTCCTGAGCATAGGGGAAATGAAAGGCTCTCAGTTTCTCCCCCATTGAGGATGATATTAGTCTTGAGTCTTTCACATATGACCTCTATGATGTTGAGGGTTTTTATCAAGAATGGATGCTGTACTTTGCCAAATGCTTTTTCTGCATCTATTGAGAGGATCATATAATTCTAATCCTTTCTTTTATTACTGTGATATGCCACATTGGTTGATTTGTGAATATTGCACCAGAACTGCAGGCCAGGGATTAATGCCACATGATCGTGGTGAATAATTCTTTTAATGTACTGTTGAATTTGATTTGGTAGTATCTTGTTGAAAATTTGTACACCCATGTTCAGGGATATTGGTCTGTAATTCTTTTTGTGGGGTCTTTGTCTGGTTTTGGAATGAAGATAATGCTGGTCTTATACAATGAGTTTGGAAGTTTTCCTTCCATTCATATTTTTTGGAACAGTTTGAGAAGAATGGGTATTAACTCTTCTTTAAATGTCTGGTAGAATTCCCCTGAAAAGCCATCTGACACTGGAATTTTGTTTATTGGGAGATATTTTGTTGCTGATTTAATTTCTTTACTGGTAATGGGTCTGTTCAAATTTTCTATTTCTTCTTGTTTTAGTTTTTGTTAGTTTCTAGGTTTCTAGGAATTTATCCATTCCTTCCAGGTTGCCCAGTTTGTTGACATATAATTTTTTCATATTCTCCTATAATTTTTTGTATTTCTGTGGTGTTGGTTATGATCTCTCCCCTTTCATTCATGTTTTTATTTCTTTAGGTCCTTTTTCTTTTCTTTTAGATAAGTCTGTTTAGTGGTTTATGAATTTTATTAGTTCTTTTATAGAACTAGCTCTTAGTTTCATTGATCTGTTCTACTAGTTTTGTTTGTTTGTTTGTTTCTATACTGTTTATTTCTGCTCTCGTCTTTATTATTTCACTTTTGCTGGCTTTAGGCTTTATTGGCTCTTCCTTTTCTAGCTCCTTCAGGGGTAAGTTTAGATTGTGTATTTGAGAATTTTCTTGCTTCTTGAAGTAGATCTGAGTTGCAATATACTCCATCTTAGGATTGCCTCTGCTGCATCCTAAAGGTTTTAGACTATAATGTTTTCATTTTCTTTTGCTTCCATGTATTTTTAGTTTCCTCTTTAATTTCCTGGTTAACTCATTAATCTTTAGTAGGATGTTCTTTTACCTCCAAATATTTATGTTCTTACCATTTTTTTTTCTTGTGGTTGACTTCAAGTTTCATAGTGTTGTGGTCTGCAAATATGCATGCTATGAACTCGATCTTTTTGTACTTTTTGAATGCTGATTTATAACCCAGTATGTGATGGAGAATGTTCCATGCTCACTCAAGAAAATAATGTGTATTCTGCTGCTTTAGGATGGAATGTACTGAATAAATCTGTTAAGTCCGTCTGGTTCAGTGTGTCATTCAAAGCCATTCTTTCCTTTTTGATTTTCTGCTTAGATGATCTTTCCATTGCTGTAAGTGGGGTATTAACGTCCCCTACTGTTATTATATTATTGTTAATGAGTTTATTTATGTTTTTTATTGGTTGATTTATATATTTGGGTGTTTCAAGTGGGGGACATAAATATTTACAATTGTTAGATCTTCTTGATGGATAGACCACTTAATTATGGTATAATACCCTTCATCATCTCTTATTAAAGTCTTAAACTTAAAATCTAATTTGTGTGATATAAGTATGGTTACTCTGGCTTTCTTTTGGCATCCATTAGCATGATAGATGGTTCTCCATCCTCTTATATTCAATCTGCTGATGTCTTTAGGTCTAAAATGGGTCTTCTGTAAGTAGCATATAGATATATAAGTGAGTCTTTTTTTTTTTTAATCCATTCTGATACCCAGTGTCTTTTGATTGGAGCATTTAGTACAGTAACATTCGGTGAGATTATTGAAAGATATGAGTTTAGTGCCATTCTGTCACCAGTAATGTTGGTGTTTCTGGTGATGTTCTCTGGTCCTTTCTAGTCTTTGTTGCTTTTTTAAAATCCCACACCAAAGAGTCTCCCTTAATATTACTTGGAGGGCTGGGTTAGTTGTCACAAATCTCTTTTAGTTTTTTGTTTGTCTGGGAAAGTCTTTATTTTTCCTTCTAGATATGGAAAACATTGTATGCTCATGGATTAGAAGAACAAATATTGTTAAAATGTCTATACTGAGCAAAGTTATCTACACATTCAAAGCAATCCCAATTAAAATAACACCAGAATTCTTCACAGAGCTAGAACAAATAATTGTAAGATTTGTAAGGAGCAAGAAAAAAATAACCTAAATAGCCAACGTAATGCTGAAAAAGAAAACCAAAGCTGGAGGCATCACAATTCTGGACTCTAAGCTGTATTTCAAGCTATAATCATCAGGACAGTATGGTACTGGCACAAAAACAGACACAGAGATCAGTGGAACAGAACAGAGAACCCAGAAATGGACCCACAAATGTATGGCCAACTATCTTCAACAAAGCAGGAGAAAGTATCCAATGGATAAAAGACAGTTTCTTCAGCGAATGGTATTGGGAAAACTGGGAAGTGACATGCAGAAAAATTAACATGGACCACTTCCTTACAGCATACATAAAATAAATTCAAAGTGGATGCAAGATATAAATGTGTGACAGGAATCTATCAAAATCCTAGTGGAGAAAACAGGCAACAATCTCTTTGGCCTTAACTGAAGCAACTTCTTACTACACATGTCTCTGGAGGCAAGGGAAATAAAAGCAAAAATGAATGATTGGAATCTAGATAAAAAGCTTCTGCAAAGTGAAGGTAATAATCAACAAAACTAAAAGGCAACCTATGGAATGGGAGAAGATATTTGCAAATGACTATTGGATAAAGCGTCATTATTCAAAATCTCTAAAGAACTTATCAGACTCAGCATCCAAAATCAAATAATCTACTGGAGAAATGGGCAAAAGACATGAACAGATACTTTTCCAAAGAAGACATCCTGATAGGTAAAAGGCACATGAATACATGTTCAACATCACTCATTATCAGGGAAATACAATTCAAAACCACAATGGGATACCACCTTACCCCTATCCAAATAACTAAAATTAACAATTTAAGCAACAACGGATGTTGGGAACCCTCTTAAACTGTTCACGTGAATACAAACTGGTGCAGCCACACTGGAAAACCAGTATGGAGGTCCATAAAAAAATGAAAAATAGGATTACTCCATCCTGGAAATTGCATTACTATGTTTTTACTCAAAGAATACAAAAATGCAGATTTGAAGGTGTACATGCACCCTAATGTTTATAGCAGCACTACCAACAATAGCCAAATTATGGAAACTGCCCAAATGTCCATTGACTGATGAGTGGATAAAGGAGTGGTGTGTATATATATACACAATGGAATATGACTTAGTGATTAAAAGGAATTAAATCTTGGCATTTGGAATAATATGGATGGAACCAGAATGTATTATGCTAAGTGAAATAAGTAAGTCAGAGAAAGACAAATATCATGGTTTCACTCATATGTGGAATTTAGGAAGCAAAACAGATGAACATAGGAAAAGGGAAGGAAAAATAAGATAAAAACTGTGTAATAGGTAAACCATAAGAGACTCTTAAAGAGAGAGAACAAACAGGATTGCTGCAGAGCTGTTGGGATGGGGGGATGTGCTAAATGGGTGATGGGCATTAAGGATGTTCACTTTTTGGGATGAGCATTGGGTGTTGCCTGTAAGTCATGAATCACTACATTCTACTCTGGAAACCATTATTACACTATATGTTAACTAACTTGGATTTATATGAAATAAAATAAAAGTAAAATTAATAAATTGAAAAATCACAGAATTTTTATTAATTGAGTGAGAGTAACTCAGTTTTTATTTTATTTTTATTAATTATATAATTTATTTTTATTTTTTAATGTTTTATTTATTTTTGAGAGAAGAGAGACAGTGTAAGCATGGGAGGGTCCAAGAGAGAAGGAGATACAGAATCTGATGCAGGCTCCAGGCTCTGAGCTGGCTGTCAGCACAGAGCCTGATGCGGGGCTCGAACCCACCAACCGTGAGATCATGACCTGAGCATAAGTCAGCCGCTTAACCGACTGAGCCACTCATGCACCCCTATAATTTATTTTTAAATAATTTATTTTTATTAATTTTTATTAATATTTATTGAGTTGACCACATTACCTCAGTGGAATGGTTGAGAAATGTCATCTGAAATGCTGCTCTTTCATAAAAACAATAGAAACACTGAGAAACATTTCTAAAATCAAGTTTTTAAGAACTCTGGACATTAACAAAGAATTGAAATAATAGAGGGTGTGCTTGTTAAAGAAAAATAGCTGAGTAATTAATAGAACAGTGAGCTTTGGGGTGTTTTGCCATGTATTCTCCTTTCTCCAGTTCCATAGTAGCTTTGAAAACTAGGAGCTAGATAGCTTTGGAAGCTGTGAATTCACAATTTTAGTAGCCACTGGACAGGGCAGAATGGGGTTGAAGCTCCCCCAGAGCTGAAATATATTACTCCTACAGGTTGCCTTATTTGAATTGACTCATAACTGCCTTATGGCAAATGGATTTTTCCTTAGAGCATTTGTCAAAAACAGTTAATTAGTAGTAATTGTTCAGTACTGCAGTTCTCTTAGGCAGTATAAATTGTGATAGCAAACACGAAGCTAAACTTAAAAATAAAACTGGAGAATGAGATGCCCATAGAGAGCTTTGAAAAGCTGCAACATATTCCTATAAATATGGAAGACCATGTGCATGTATAGGGCTTTGCGCATATGTGTTATTATGTGCCTGTCTAGAAAAGATTTGAGAAGGCTATATTGTCTTACTTCTGGCTGACCTTGAAGCTCTGGGCAGGAAAATTAAGGCCGAATGTTGAACGCCCTTGCCAACACACACAAGAAACCTTCAAAAAAGGATGGGAGACTTAATGGTTCAATGCATTTAAATACGTGTCTGCCTAATTATTAGCTGACCACTAAGCTAACTGACCACAGATGTCAATGGCTTCATATGATAAAGAATACAGACTTTATAGAATTAGCCACAAACTCACTAAACAAACAGCAACAGCAAGAGCAACAAACTTGGGAAAAAGACAGGTTTTGATTTCTGAAATTGTCATATTACATCATTTAAAATGTTCTCTTTTCAACAAAAATTATGAAAAAAGTCAAGAAATAAGAAAATTCGCACTCCTGGCTCAATCAGATAAGCATCCAGCTTTTTATCTGGTCAGGACATGATCTCATGGTATGTGAGATTGAGCCCTTTGTTGAGCTCTGTGCTGACAGCACAGGGCCTGCTTGTGGTTCTCTCTGCCTCTCTCAGCCTCTTTTCTGCACGCCCTTTCTCTCAAATTAAATAAATGCTTAAAAAAATGAAATAAGAAAATGGGCCATGAGCAAGGAAAGAAAAGGCCACAATGAATAGAAACTGAGGAAGACAAATCATTGCACTTCCTTGAAAAAGTTTCAATGATATATTTTAAATATTATGAACATGTTTATATTTAATAATAAAGAACCATTTAAAACTGTGCAATTGAAAAGTACAATAACTGAAATGAAAATTCAAACAAGAGGTTAACTTCAAATTTGTAGTGGAGGAATATAGAATCAATAAATATCAAGATAGGTGAATTGAGATCATACAATATGAGCAAAAAAGCAAATTAAAAAAATGAACAGAACTTCAGAGACCCATAACAAAATATAAATAATGGCAGTCTCAAAAGAAGAGGATAGAGAGAAAAGGTAGAAAAGATATTTGAACTAACAAAGGTAAAAACCTTGCTAAATTTGATGAAAAACTTTCTCTGCTCATACAACAAATTCAACAAACTCAAAGGAAGGAAAACTTAAACATGCTTAAACATATAGTCAAATTTGGAAGAAAGGGAATAGAAGACATGAACAATACCATAAACCAACTGTACCTAACACATTTCAAAACACTACCCAAGAGCAGTAGAATATATATTCATGTATGCATGGAATATTGTCCAGGAGAGACCATAGGTTAGGCCATAAAACAAACCTCAATAAATTAAAATGAATGAAAATCATACAGAATATATTTGCTGAATACAATGGAATGAATTTAAAAATGTAATAACAGGAAGTTGGAAAAGTCGTAAATATGTGGAAATTAAACAGCATACTCCAACTTAATCAATGGATTAAATTTAGAGATAATCATAAAGGAAATGATAAAATTATCTGCAATTAGACAAAAAACCAGAAACGAGGGGAGGCAAGATAGCAGAGAAGTAGGGAGTTACCTACTTCCTGCTTGCATCTCTCAAATTAAGAAGGGCTGAAGCCAAAGGACGCTGAACCACAAGAGTCTGGGAGGAAAAGAGACAGAATCCACTAAAAAGACAGCCTCACAGATGCGTGATTGCAAACTGGAGAAGATAAAAACATGCTGGGACACTGAAGCACAGAGGGGAGGGAGCCCCCGCTGCGGAGACACAAAGGGATAAGAGCAGCTGAAACTGCTCATAGAACTGTCCCTGGAGAAGAGAAAAACCTTGGCCCAGGACTATCATCCTGTCTCTAACCGCAGGGCATTTGGAGAGAGATACTATCTCTAACTGGCGAAGGCTTCTTTGGGTTGGGTGTTGCGGTCCCAGAAATTCCCTCCAATACAGACTGTATGCAAGGGACTCAGCCAGCATCAGGAGAAACTGCTCACCTACTTGATCCCAGGCTAGGAAAAGCCCTGGCTTGGGCTTGTGGGATTACAATTTGGGCGGTATCACTACTGCACACAGAGTAAGAGCCGGAAACGAGGCTGGGGGTGGGACATAGAATAGGGACCACCTTGGCTGTTCCTGTGGCACAGTGAGATCGGACCCAAAGGAATGATTTGCAATGCTTGGTTCGAGATGGAATTGAGCGCCCGCCAGTTTAACCCCCACAACAACCAAGGGGGGAACCTCAGGTTGCAGCCTGCTGGGCCCACAGTGGAGGCTAGACCCACCTACATCAAACTACACCCATCTGTATTGCATAGCTGCTTTGTTACTGGAGCTGGAGAGACGCTTCGGAGACAGCCCCTCTCCCAAGACCAGCACAACTGCATTGCCATGATTAACTCTAGATCAATTCTTGCTCTTCAGATATATTCTCACTTATCTCATTCTTATCTCTCCCCTCCACTGCACTGGGTATTCTGGTTATAGGTTTGCTTAAGCAGTCATATTTAATCCATATTCTTCATGCATATTCTACACCTCCATTGTTACCTTCCTTTTTCTCTCTCTGAAATAATCAGACTATATAGTTACTCAGGGTAACATTATCTGCGGATTTTGGTTTGTTTGTTTGTTTGTTTTTCCTTCTCACCTCCTGCTGTTTTCTCCTTTTTCTCTATCTGAATTAAGCCTTTTAGTCTATCTGCCTGGTCAAAGTTCAATTTCTTTCTCCCCACCTCTGTCATTTCTCTCTTTGTATATGCTCATCCATCAGCACTGCATACACCCTGCTCTTTATTTGTAGCTAGGATTTCTGGTTTTATGCTTTTTTTTTCTTAGTTTATTGTCAAATTGGTTTCCATATAACACCCAGTGCTCATCCCAACAAGTGCCGTCCCCCATGCCTATCACCCTCCTTCCCTTCTCCCCCACACCATAAGCCCTCAGTTTGTTCTCAGCATTCAAGAGTCTCTCATGGTTTGCCTCCCTCTCTCTCCCCAACTATTTTGCCCCTTCTTCTCCTCCATGGTCCTCGGTTAAGTTCCTACTAATCCTCCTATACGTGCAAACATATGTCATCTGTCCTTTATTGCCTGACTTATTTCGCTCAGCATTACACCTTCAAGTTCCATCAAGATTCCTACAAATGGCTAGATTTCATTCTTTCTCATTGCCATGTAGTATTCTATTGCGTAAATATCTTCTTGATCCATTCGTCAGTTGATGGCCACTTAGGCTCTTTCCATGTTTTGGCTATTGTTGAGAGGGCTGCTATGAACATTGTGGTCCATGTGCCCCTATGCATCAGCACTCCAGTATCCCTTGGATAATTCCTAGCAGAGCTATTGCTGGGTCATAGGGGAATTCCATTGTTAGTTTTTTGAGGAACTCCACACTGTTTTCAGCACCAGTTTACATTCCTAGCAACAATTTAGGAGGGTGCCCATTTCTCCACATCCTCGCCAGCATCTATAGTCTCATGATTTGTACATTTTAGCTACTCTGACCGGCGTGAGGTGGTATCTCAGTTTGGTTTTGATCTGCATTTCCCTGATGAGGAGGGACGCTAAGCATCATTTCATGTGTCTGCTGGCTATCTGGATGTCGTCTTTGGACAAGTGCCTCTCCATGACTTCTGCCCATTTTATACTGGATTATTAGGTTTTTGGGTATGGAGTTTGGTGAATTCCTTAATAGATTTTGGATACTAGCCCTTTATCTGATATGTCATTTGCAACTATCTTTTTCCATTCCATCGGTTGCCTTTTTTAAAAATTCTTTAAACACATGATTTAAAAAATTTTTTTTAAATAGTTTATTGTCAAGTTGGTTTCACCAAGTGCTAATTCCCACAAGTGCACCCCTCCAAACCCATCCCCCACACCCCCACATCCATCAGCCCTCAATTTCTTCTCAGCATTCAAGAGTCTCTCATGGTTTGCCTCTCTCCCTCTCCCCCACTATTTTTCCCCTTCTTCTCCCCAATGGTCCTCCCTTAAGTTCTTCCTAATCCTTCTATATGTGCAAACATATGGTATCTGTCCTTCTCTGCCTGACTTATTTCACTCAGCATAACACCCTCAAGTTCCATCCATGGTGCTAAACATGGCCAGATTTCATTCCTTCCCATTGCAAAGTTGTATTCCATTGTATAGATAAACAATGTTTTCTTGATCCATTCATCTCTCTAGCAGGGATGGGCATGGTTTGGTGTGGGCAGGTCTTAGCCTCCACTGCTTCAGGATAGCTGCTCCCTGAGTCCCCACCTTCGTGGTTGTGGGGAGAAAACTGGCAGTTCCCCATTCCCTTCTTCAACCAGGCATTGGAAATCACTCTTTTGGGTCGAAACTCCCTGTCCTGTGGGCATAGCTAAGGTGGGCTGTGTTCTATTCTCAATCCCTGCCTCTTTTCTAGGACCCATTCCGCCAGAAACACCGTCCCAAGGGTCGCTGCTTCCCTGCTGCCCCAGGTCGGGTTGGGGGAGCAGTGGTGCAGCCTCTGGTTGGCCGCCTCCGTGCCACCCGTGAAGGTGCCGGGAGAGTAGTGGAGCACGTTTTCTGGACCCCCTGGGGTCTAGGAGCTCCCAGTTCAAAGTCAGCACCCCAGGTAGAACTAAGAACACTGTCCTTCCAAGTGGAGGATTTTTTCTTCTCCAGGGACAGTTCTATGAGCAGTTTCAGCTGTTTTCTCTTTTCCCCTCTCCTCACTGCGGCTGTCCTTTGGGGATTCACTCCCCTCCCTCCGTGTCTCCGGTGTTTGTCCACTTTTACCTTCCCCAGTTCGCACTCAAGCACTTATGAGGTTGCCTTCCCAGTGTAGTCTGTGTCTTCTCTTCCCAAACTTCTGTGGCTCAGTTGCCTATGGCTTCACGTCTTCTCCGCTTGAGAGGTGGGTGCGAT
This sequence comes from Hyaena hyaena, assembly GCF_003009895.1. Lineage (NCBI taxonomy): Eukaryota > Metazoa > Chordata > Mammalia > Carnivora > Hyaenidae > Hyaena > Hyaena hyaena. The sequence continues at coordinate 559,723 of NW_024081680.1, read as the reverse complement.
CGAAATGTACAAAGCGCCCTGCGTCTCCTCCATATTACCTCCAATCTTGGTTTAATGCTGTAAACCCCCCTTTGTCTTTTGTTGTTTTGGTTGATTTTTCTTCCCGTTTTTAGTTTCCTTGTTTGTTTGATTTGTTTGTACGTTTGTTTGTGTGCTTTTGTTTGCTGTTTGTTTGTTTGTCTGTCTGTTTTCCTTTCCAGGGCTACCTCAAGAAACAAGCCAAAGTACACATGGGGGATAGTCCCAAATATCACTACAGGTTGAGAAATAGAATAACAAAAGTTGAAAGAATAGAGACCAAGGGTCACCATTAAAAGAGCGCTTCCATAACGGACTTGCCCTGGAGAATCAATGAGCCTCACTTAATATAGCAGTACTCACAGGTGCAGAGCGCATATAAGGTTTTAAAACTTACAAGAGAGAGAAACCTAGCCAACATGAAGAAACGGTAAAACTCTCCTCTAAAGGAATTCCAGGAAGAAGTGACAGCTAAAGAATTGGTCAAAACAGATATGAGCAATATAACTGAACAGGAATTTAGAACAATAGGCATAAAATTAATCAGTGGTCTTGAAAAATGCATGGAAGACATCACAGAAGCTATTGCTACAAAGACTGTGGAGCTTAAAAATAGTTGTGATGAATTTAAAAATGCTACAAATGAGGTGCATTATAAAACGGAGACATCCAATGCACGGATTGAAGAGGCAGAGAGGGGAATAGGTGAATTAGAAGACACAATTATAGAAAAAGAGGAAACCGAGAAAAAGAGACATAGATAGATCCAGGAGAACGAATGGAGAATCAGAGAACTGATTGATATAATCAAACGGAACAATATCCATATCATCAGAATTCTTGAAGAAGAATAAAGAGAGAAAGGGGCTGAAGGGATACTTGAACAAAATATAGCTGAGAATTTCCCTAATCTAGGGAAGGAAACAGACATGGAAATCCAAGAGGCACAGAAAATACCCCCAAGACGTAATTTAAATCAATCTTCTGCATGACATATCATAGTGTAGCTGGCAAAATATAAGGATAAAGAGAGAATTCTGAAAGCAGATAGGGAGAAAAGGGCCCTAACGTACAAAGGGAAACCTATCAGAGTGGTGACCGACCTTTCTACTGAAACTTGGCAGACCAGAAAGGAATGGCAGGAGATCTTCAATGTGATGAACAGAAAAAATATGCAGCTAAGAATCCTCTATCCAGCAAGCCTATCATTCAGAATAGAAGGAGAGATAAAAGTCTTCCCAAGTAAACAAAAATTGAAAGAATTCGTTACCACTAAACCAGCCCAACAAGAAATCCTGAAGGGGACTCTATGAGGAATATGTTGCAAGGAACGCAAGATACCAGAGATACCACAACTAGGATGAATCCTACAAAGGACACAATGACTCTAAACCCATATTTTTCAATAATAACACTGAATGTAAATGGGCTAAATGCCCAATCAAAAGACAGGGTAGCAGAATGGATAAAAAAACAAAATCTATCTATTTGCTGTGTACAAGAAACTCATTTTAGACTGGAGGACACCTTCAGATTGAGTGTAAGGGGATGGAGAAATAAATATATTTCATGCTACTGGAAATCAAACGACCGAAAGCTGGAGTAGCTATACTTATATCAGACAAACTGTACTTTAAAGTAAACACAGTAACAAGGGATGAAGAAGGGCATTATATAATAATTACAGCGTCTATCCATCAGGCAGAGCTAACAATAATAAATGTCTACACACCAAATGTGGTAGCACCCAAATAGACAAAATAGTTAATCACAAACAGAAACATTCTTATGGATAAGAATGTGCTACTAGCAGAGGACTTTAATCCTCCACTTAGAGCACTGGATACATCAACTAGACGGAAAATCACTAAAGAAACAGTGGACTTGAATGACACGTTGGATCAGATGGATTTGACAGTTATATTCAGAACTCTACATCCTGAGGCCATGGAGTTCACTTTTGTCTCAGGTGTGCATGGCACATTCGTCAAGATAGATAGATCCCATACTGGGACATAAAGTAGCCCTCAATAAATAGAAAACAATTTTAGATCATACCATGCACACTTGCAGATCACAATGCCATGAAACTTAAAATCAGTCACAAGAAAAAGTCTAGAAAACATCCAAAAACATGGAGGTTAAAGAGCAGCCTACTAAAGAATGAATGGGCCATTGAGGCAATTAGAAAAGAAATTTAAGAAAATATGGAAACAAATGAAAATATAACCATCCACATTCTTTGGGATGTGGTAAAGGCAGTCCTAAGAGGAAAGTACATTGCACCTCAGACATATTTCAAGAAACAAGAATAAGCGCAAATACAGAACCTAACAATGCAACTAAAGGAACTAAAAGGAGAGCAGCAACAGCCCCCCAAACCCAATAAAAGAAAAATAAAAACCAGGGCAGAAATAAACAATATGGAAACAAACAAACAAAAAACCTGTTGAACAGATCAATGAAACCAAGAGTTGGTTTTCGGAAAAAAAGAACAAAATTGACAAATTTCTAGCAAGTCTTCTCAAAAACTAAAGAGAGTGCTCCCAAATAGAAAAATCATGAATGAAAAGAGGCTTATTACAACCAACATCTCAGAAATACAAGCAGTTATCAGCGAACACGATGAAAAATTATATGCCAACAAACTGGACAACTTAGAAGAAATGGTCAAATTCCTAAACACACACTCCCTACCAAAATTTACACAGGAAGACATAGAAAATCTGAACAGACCCATAACTAGTGAAGAAATTGAATCAGTTTTCAAAAATCTCCCAACAAATAAGAGCCCTGGGCAGATGGCTTCCCTGGGGAATTCTACAAGTCATTTAAAACAGAGTTAATACCCATTCTTCTCAAGCTATTCAAAAACATAGAAATCGAAGGAAAACATCCGACTCCTTTTACAAAGCCAGCATCACTTCGATTCCCAAGCCACACACAGACCCAGCAAACAAAGACAACTACAGCCCAATATCCTTAATGAATACTGATGCAAAAATCCTCAGCAAGATACTTACGAATGGAATTCAACAGCACATAAAAGAAGTATCCACCATGACCAAGTGGGATTCATTCCTGGTTTACAGGGCTGGTTCAATATTAGCAAATCAATCAATTTGATACATCATATTAACAAAAGAAAAAGATAAAAACCATATGATTCTGTCGATAGATGCAGAAAAAGCATTTGACAAAGTTCAGCTTCCCTTCTTAATAAAGACCGTTGAGAAAGTAGGGATAGAAGGAACTTAGTTAAACATCATAAAAGCCATCTATGGGAGGCCCTCAGCTAACAATATCCTCAGTGGGGAACAACTGAGAGCTTTCCCTCTGAGATCAGGAACATGACATGGATGTCCACTCTCACCACTGTTGTTTAGCATAGTGCTGGAAGTCCTAGCATCAGCAATCAGACAACAAAAGGAAAGAAAAGACATCAGAATGAGCAAAGAAGAAGTCAAACTTTCACTTTTCGCAGACGAGATGATACTCTATAGAGAAAACCCGACAGACCCCATCAGATGCCTACTGGAACTGATCCATGAATTCAGCAACGTTCCGGGGATGAAAATCAATGTACAGAAGTCGGTTGCATTTTGATACACCTTTAATGAAGCAACAGAAAGAGAAATCAAGAAACTGATCCCATTCACAATTGTAGAAAATAAGCATGAAATACCTAGGAATAAAACTAACAAAAGAGATCTGTATGATGAAAACTATAGAAATCTGATGAAGGAAATTGAAGAAGATACAAGGAAATGGAAAAACATTCCATGCTCATGCAGTGGAAGAGTAAATATTGTTAAAATGTCATTACTACTGAAAGCAATCTACACATTCAATTCAATCCCAATCAAAATTACACCAGCATTCTTCTCAAAAGTAATACAAACTATACTACAATTTGCATGGAACCACAAAAGATCCCAAATAGCCAAAGTAATATTGATGAAGAAAACCAGAACGGAAAGCATCAACTTCCCATACTTTAGCCTCTAATACAAAGCTGTAATCATCAAGACATTATGGTATTGACACAAAGACAGACACATCGACCAATGGAATAGAATGGAGAACTCAGAATTGGACCCCCAAATGGATGGCCAACTAATCTTTGACAAAGCAGGAAAGAGTATCCAATGGAACAAAGACCGCCCCTTTAGCAGATGGTACTGGGATGAGTGGACAACAACATGCAGTAGAATGAAACTAGATCATTTACTCACACCACACACAAAACTAAACTCAAAATGGATAATGGACCTAAATGTGAGACAGGAAACCATTAAAACCCTAGAGGAGAATGCAGGAAGCAACCTCCTTGACCTTAACTACAGCAGTTTCTTACTTGACACAACCCCCAAGGCAAGGGAGTCAAGAACAAAAATGAACTACTTCGACCTCATTAAGATCAAAAGCTCCTGCACAGCAAAGGAAACTATCCATAAAAGTAATAGGCAACTGACGGAATGGGAAAAGATAGTTGTAAATGACATATCATATAAAGGGCTAGTATCCAAAATCTATAACGAAGTCACCAAACTCCACACCTGAAAAGCAAATAATCCAGGGAAGAAATGGGCAGAAAATATGAACATACAGTTCTCCAAAGAGGACATCCAGATGGCCAACAGACACACGAAACGATGCTCAGCAGCCCTCCTCGTCAGGGAAATACAAGTCAAAGCCACACTGAGATACCACGTCACGCCTGTCAGAGTGGCCAAAATGAACAAATCATGAGAATCTAGATGCTGACGAGGATGTGGAGAAATGGGCACCTTCCTACACTGTTGGTGGACTGTAAACTGGTGCAGCCACTCTGGAAACAGTGTGGAGATTCCTCAAAAAGTTAACAATGGAACTCCCCAATGACGTAGCAATAGTACTGCTAGGAATTTACCCAAGGGATACAGGAGTGCTGATGCATAGGGGCACACGGACCCCAATGTTCATAGCAGCCCTCTCAACAATAGCTAAAACATGGAAAGAGCCTAAGTGTCCATCAACTGATGAATGGATCAAGAAGATGTGGTTTATCTATACAATGGAATACTACATGGCAATGAGAAAGAATGAAATCTGGCCATGTGTAGCAACCTGGAAGAAACTAGAGGGTGTTATGCTGAGTGAAGTAAGTCAGGCAGAGAAGGACAGTTACCATATGTTTGCACATATAGGTGGATTAGGAGGAACTTAACGGAGGATCATGGGGAGAAGAAGGGGAAAAATAGTTGGGGAAAGAGAGTGTGGCAAACCATGAGAGAGTCTTGAATGGTGAGAACAAACTGAGGGCTGTTGGAGTTGGGGAGAAGTGAAGGGGAGAGATGGGCATGGAGGAGGGCACGTGTGGGGATGAACACTGGGTGTTATATGGAAACCAACTTGACAATAGACTATTAAAAGAAACAAAAGAAAATATAAACCCTATATGATCCTATCGACAGATGTAGAAAAATCATTTGAGAAAATACAGCATCGTTTCTTAATAATGACCTTTGAGAATGTCGATATAGAAGCAACTTAATTAAACATGATAAAATCCATTTATGAAAAGCCGACAGCTAATATCATTCTCAATTGGGAAAAACTGAGAGGTTTCCCCCTGAGATCAGGAACACAACAGGGATGTCAGCCCTCACCCGTGTTGTTTAACATAGTCCTGGAAGTCCTAGCGTCAGCAATCAGACAAAAGGAAATAAAAGTATCAGAATTGGCAGAGAAGAAGTCAAACTTTCACTTTTTGCAGATGACATGATACTTTGCATGGAAATCCCGAAAGACTCCATCAGAAGCCTGTTAGAACTAATCCATGAATTTGGCAAAGCTGCACGTACAAAATCAACACACAGAAATCAGTTGCATTTTTATACACCAATAATGAAGCAACAGAAAGAGAAATCAAGAAACAGATCCCACCCTCAATTGCACCAAATACCATAAAATACCTAGGAATAAACCTCACCAAAAATGCAAAAGCCATGTTTGATAAAAGTATAGAACTTATGAAGCACATTGAAGAAGACACAGAGAAATGGAATAACATTCCATGCTCATGGATTAGAAGAAGAAATATTCTTAAAATATCCTTATTACCCAAAGCAATCTATACATTCAATGCAATCCCAATTAAAATTGCAGCAGCATTCTTCTCAAAACTAGAACAATCCTAATATTTGTATGGAGCCACAAAAGACCCCGAATAGCCAATGTAATATTGAAGAAGGCCAAAACGGGAGGCATCACCATCCCAGACTTTAGCCTCTACTACAAAGCTGTCATCATCAAGACAGTATGTTATTGGCACAAAAGAGATACGTAGACCATTGGAATAGAATAGAGAACCCAGAATTGGACTCACAAGTAGATGGGCATTTAATCTTTGGCAAAGTGGAAAAGTGTATCCAATAGAGAAAAAACAGCCTCTTTAACAGATGGTGCTGGTAGAACTGGACAGCAACATGCAAAAGAATGTAACTGGACCACTTTCTTATACCACATACAAAAATAAACTCAAAATGGCTGAAAACCTGAATGTGAGCCCGGAAACCATCAAAACCCTAGAAACCACCTCCTTGATTTCAACCGCAGCAATTTTTAACTTGACACATCCCCAAAGGCAAGGGAATCAATAGCAAAAATGAACTACTAGGACCTCATCTAGATAAAAACTTCTGCAGGACCAAGGAAACAACAAAATGAATAGGCACCAACCAAATGGGAAAAGATAGTTGCAAATGAGATATTAGATGAAGGGCTGGTATCCAAAATCTATAATTAACTCAACGAAACTCCATACCAAAAAACAAATAATTAATTGAAGAAATGGACAGGAGTCCCATTCAGGGGAGGGGCAGAGAGAGAGGGATACAAAGAATTCGAAGCAGGCTGTAGGCTCTCAGCTGTCAGCACAGAGCCTGATGCGGGGTTTGAACCCACAAACCATGAGATCATGACCTGAACCGAAGTTGGACACTTAGCCGGCTGAGCCACTCAGGTACCCCTTTACTTCCTGATTTTTAAATGAGGATGTTGAAATACAGAACGAATTACTAATTTCCCATAATCAAATAGCTATGAAAATAGTGTAGCCAGACTTCAATATTAGGCAACCTGATCTCAGAGTCTTTAAGCTTAACTCTCATGCCATTTTTTACAGAAAAGTTGCTTGGAAGTGACAATGAAACAGTAACCTAATACAAAATTATCTCCTTGTCCAGAGATGCATAAAGGATGGGAAAATGAGCATTCTCCTTCCCTTAAGACAGCTACAGGGAGAAAAGAAAAGGTCAGGTATTAGCCTTACGAAAGGACAGGAAAGGAGAATTCTATGATGAGTATCAGGTTGAAGTAAGATCTCTGTATGATGAATAGGTGTTTTAGAGATCACTGTGGAGATGGTTGAGAGGAAACACAAGCACCAATAGATATATTAATATGTTATATAAGATTTACAAGGATGTGAAGCATGTTACTGTTGACTGGCTTTTTATTATTAGGTTGAATGCAGATCTGATGACAGCTACCAGTGTATACCACTTGCTTAGGATTCTAAGTAGAATAATGAAGACCTGAGTTGTTGACATTGAGAGATCCCTCCTCTAATGACTGGAGGATACCCCTCTTGGAGAAATCAACAGTTGTATATTCTTTTTCAAGTGCTTTGTTTATTTGCTTATTTGATTTTATTATGTGTATCTTTTGAAGTTCTGCCTTGCTGTATTTCTTTTGTAATAATATGCAAACAAAATTTAAGATAATATATAAAGCAAATATAATTCCAAAGATACAATTAATACACATATGCCTGCTATTCTCAAGTTAAGAAAAAGTTTTAGGGGCGCCTGGGTGGCTTAGTCGGTTAAGCGTCCGACTTTCGCTTAGGTCATGATCTCGCGGTTCATGGGTTCGAGACCCGCGTCGGGCTCTGTGCTGACTGCCAGCTCAGAGCCTGGAGCCTATTTCGGAGTCTGTGTCTCCCTCTCTCTCTGACCCTGCCCTGCTCACGCTGTCTCTCTCTCTCTCTCTCTCTCTCTCTCCTAGAAATAAATAAAAATATTAAAAAAAAGAAAAAGTTTTATATTTTCTTCAGATTATTTGCTGTTTTTTATTATCTATCTATCTATCTGTCTATCTATCTATTTAAAATGTTTTATTTATTTTTGAGAGAGAGAGAGAGACAGTGTGAGCAGGGGAGTGTCAGAGAAAAAGGGAGACACCGAATCTGAAGACAGGCTCCAGTCTCTGAGGTGTCAGCACAGAGCCCGACGTGGGGCTTGAACCCACGAACCGTGAGATCATGCTCTGAGCCGAAGCCGGATGCTCAACTGACTGAGCCACCCATGCGCCCCATTTGCTCTTTTTTAAATTTAAAAACATTTTACTTATTTATTTTTTCTTACAAATTTTTATCTAATTCTAGTTAGTTAACATACAGTGTAATGTTGGTTTCAGAAGTAGAATAAGTGATTCATCCCTTACATAGAGTACCAATTGTTCATCACAAGAAGTGCCCTTCTTAATACCATTTTCTCATCTAGTCCATCCCCCCCCACACGCCCATCCATCAACCCTCAGTTTGTTTTCTATCCTTGAGAGTTTCATAAGGTTTGCTTCCTTTTCTGTCTTTTTCTTCTCTTTGCATATATTCTATTTTGTTTTGTAAATTCCACATATGAGTGAAATTATATGGTGTTTGTATTTCTCTGACTGACTTATTTCACTTAACATAACATACTCTAGCTCCATCCATTTTTTTTTGCAAATGGTAAGCTTTCATTATTTTTGATGGGTGATTAATATTCCATTATATATACATACACACACACACACACACACACACACACAGGCACATACACAGCACATCTTTATCCTTTCATCAGTGGATTGATACTTAGGCTCTGCATAATTTGCCTATTGTTGATAATGCGGCTATAACCAATATAAACATTGTCGTGCATGTACCCCTTTGAATCTGTATTTTTGTATCCTTTGGGTTAATACCTAGTAGTGCAATTGCTGAATCATAGGGCAGTTCTATTTTTAAGTTTTTGAGGAACTTCCATACTGTTCTCCATAGTGACTACATCAGTTTGCATTCTTACCAACAGTTTAAGATTGTTCCCTTTTCTCCACATCCTTGCCAAATCTGTTGTTTCCTGTGTTGTTAGTTTTAGTCATTCTGACAGGTGTGAAGTGATATTTCATTATGTTTTTGCTGTGTATTTCCTGATGATGAGTGATGTTGAGCATCTTTTCATGTGCCTGTTAGCCATTGGTATGTCTTCTTTGGAAAAGTGTCTATTCATGTCTTCTGTTCATTTCTTATTTGTTCTTTAGGTATTGAATTTGATTAGTCCTTTACATATTTCAGATACTAACCCTTTATCATATATGTTTTTGGAAAATATCTTCTCCCATCTCATAAGCTGCCTTTTAGTTTTCTTGATTGTTTCCTTCACTGTGCAGAAGATTTTTATCTTAATAAAGTCCCAATAGTTCATGTTTGCTTGTGTTTCCCTTGCCTCCAACAATATACCTAGTAAGAATTTTTTTCTGGCTGAGGTAAAAATGTTTACTACCTGTGTTCTCCTCTAGGATTTTGATGGTTTCATGTCTCACATCTAGGTTTTTCATCCATTTTGAATTTCTTTTTGTGTATGGTATAAGAAAGTGGTTGAGTTTCGTTCTTCTGCATATTACTGTCCTGTTGGCCTAACAGCAATTTGTTGAAGAGACTGTCTTTTTCCTTTCAATGCTCTTTCCTGCTTTGTCAAAGATAAGCCGACCATATTGTTGTGGGTCCATATTTGCATTTTCTATTCTGTTCCACTGATGTATATATCTGTTGTTGTGCCATACCATACTGTCTTGATAACTACAGGTTTGCAATATAGCTTGAATTCTGGAATTATGTTGGCTCCAGCTTTTCTTTTTCATGATTCCTTTGGTTATTTGGAGACTTTTGTGGTTCCGTAGAAATTTTGGGATTGTTTGTTTGAGCTTTGTAAAAAATGCTGGTGTTATTTTGATAGGGATTGCATTAAATGTGTAGATTGCTTTGGGTAGTATAAACACTTTAACAATGTTTGTTGTTCCAATCCATAAGCATGGAATTTTTTCCAATTTCTTTGTGTCCTCTTTAATTTCTATCATAAGTGTTGTATAGTTTTCAGAGTACAGATCTTTTACCTCTGTGGTTAGGTTTATTCCTAAATACCTCACAGTTTTTGGTGCAGTTATAACTGGGGCTGATTCCTTGATTCATTTTTCTGATGCTTCATTATTGGTGTAAAAAATTCAACTGATTTCTGTAAATTAATTTTATGTCCTGCAGCTTTATTCAGTTCATATATTAGTTCCAGGGATTTTTTGGTGAAGTCTGTCAGATTATCTACATAGAGCATCATGTCATTTAGAAACAGTGAAAGTTTGACATCTTCTTTGGTAATTTGAATGTCTTTTATTTCTTTTTTTTTTTTTCCTCTGATTCCTGAGGCTAATACTTTCAGTACTATGTAGAACAGCAGTTGTGAGAGTAGGCATCTCTGTCGTGTTCCTGACCTTCAGGGGAAGCTCTCAGTTTTTCCCCATTGAGGATGATATTAGCTGTGAGTCTTTTGTATATGGCTTTTATGATGTTGAGGTATGTTCCTTCTGTCCTTACTTTCTTGAAGGTTTTTATCAAGAAAGGATGCTGTTACTAGTCGAATGCTTTTTCTGCATCTATTGAGAGGATATAAAGAGGTTCTTATCTTTTCTTTTATTGTGTGGTATACCATATTGATGGATTTGTGGATATTCAACCAACCCTGTAGCCAGGGAATAAATCCCACTTGATCGTGGTCAATTCTATTACATTAATTCTATTAACGTACAGTTGGATTTGATATCCTAGTATCATGTTGAGAATTTTTGCATCTAGGTTTATCAGGGATATTGGCCTGTAATTCTCTATTTTAGTGGGGTCTTTGTCTGGTTTTGGAATCAAGATAATGCTGGCCTAGAATGAGTTGGGAAATTTCCCTTCCATTTCTGTTTTTTGGAACAGTTTGAGAATAATAAGTGTTAAGTTTTCTTTAAATGTTTTGGTAGAATTCCCTTTGGAAGCCATCTTTCCCTGGACTTTGTTGGGAGATTTGTGATTACTGATTCAATTTCCGTGCTGGTTATGGATCTGTTCAAATTTTCTATTTCATCCTGTTTCAGTTTTAGTAGTTTGCATGTTTTTTAGGAATTTGTCCATTTCTCCCAGATTGCCCAGCTTGTTGGCATATACAATTTCATAATATTCTCTTATAATTGTTCGTATTTCTTTGGTGTTGGTATCCTATCCTCTTTCATTCATGCTTTTATGTGGGTCCTTTCTCTTTTCCTTTTGATAAGTCTGGCTAAGGGTTAATCAATTTTATTAATTCTTTGAGAGAACCAGCTTTCAGTTCCATTGATCTGTTCTCCTGTTTTTTATATATCATTTATTTCTGCTCTAGTTTTTATTTTTCGCTTCTACTCCTGGCTTTAATCTTTATTTGCAGTTCTTTTTCTAGCTCCTTAAATTGTAAAGTTAGGTTGTGTATTAGAGACATTTCTTGCTTTTTGTTTTAGGCCTGTATTGCTATGTACTTCCTCCTTCTGATTGCGTTTGCTTTCAAGGAGTTTGGACTGTCATGTTTTCGTTTTCATTTGATCCCACATATATTTTTAATTTCCTCTTTAATTTCCTGGTTAACTCATTTATTCTTTAGTAGGGGGTTCCTTAATCTCCATGTATTTGTGGTCTTTCCAAAATTTTTCTTGTGGTTGACTTCAAATTTTATAGCATTGCGGTCTGAAAATATACATGGTATGATCTCAGTCTTTTTGTACTTGGTGAGCACTGATTTGTGATCTAGTATGTGATCCATTTTTGAGAGTGCTCCATGTGTACTTGCAAAGAATGTGTATTCCACTGCTTTAGAATGAAATGTTCTGAATATATCTGTTAAGTCGTCTGGTCTAGTGTGTCATTTAAAGACATTGTTTCCTTGTTGATCTTCTGCAGTATGATCTGTACATTGCTTTAAGTGGGGTGTTAATATCTCCTATTATTTTATTATTTTCAATGATTTCCTTTATGTTTGTGATTAACTGATTTATATATTTGGATGCTTCCAATTGAGAGCATAGATATTTACAATTGCTAGATCTTCTTGATCAATATAGCCCTTAATTATGAAATAGTGCCCTTCTTCATCTCTTGTTATAGTCTTTGGTTTAAAAATCTAGCTTGTCTGATATAAGTATGGCTACTTCAGCTTTTGGTGTCCACTAGCATGATAGATGGTTCTCCATCTCCTCACTTTCAGTCTAATGATGTCTTTAGGTATAAAATGAATCTTTTGTTGGCACCATATAGTTGGGTCTTGTTTTTGTTTTTGTTTTTTCTTTTATCCTATTGATAGCCTATGTCCTTTGTTTGGATTCCCAGATAATTCTAACGTGTAGCCAGTGTAAAATATAACTGCCTTATACCAAGAAAGGAACAGAACTAACGTTTATTGATTGGTTATCATGTGTTCTGAGAGCTATGCTTGATGTTATCTTGTTTAATCATCAAAGAACTCTATGAGATAGGAATTATTTCTAGGTAAGGAAAATGAGTCTCAGAGAATTTGGGTAATTTGTCGGAGTTCACAGTTTGTACATCAAATGTGCTTCTTCCTCAACTATGTGCTTTTAAATAACAAGAAAAAAACACTTAACCTTTATGAAATCTGTTGGAAACTCAGTATTGAGTTATATCTCCATAACTACTCTGATGTAACAATTCCTAATAACCTCATTTTACAGATGTCAAAATTGAGGCATAGATGGACTAAACTGAGAAATTTGTCTAGGTTGGTAAGTAGTGGAGCAGGACTCAAACTCAAATCTCAGGATTTTAGTTCTGCTTTTTTTACACAGAAAACCCATTGCCACTTTCTTAATTATTTTGCTTGTTTATGAAATGAGAGAAATCTGAGCTACTCCTAAGGGGTATAAATGAAATATTAACTATGAAAGAATTCATGGAAAACCAGAGGCCAATATTACAGATGCATAATGATGAAAAAATTCTCAACAAAATACTAGAAAACAGAATTCAGATTCACATTAAAAGAAGCATACATCAGGGTCAAGTAGTACTCATCCCAGGGAAGCAAAGATGGTTGAATAAGTGTAAAGCAATAAATTTGATATGTTATATTAATAAATGAAACTAAAAGTCAATGATCATCATCAATCAATACAGAAAAACAATTTGACAACTCCCAAGAATTAATGTCCAGGACCAGAATTCATATGTGAAGTGAATTCTACTTAATGTTTAAAGAAGAGTTAATACCTATTTTTGTACTCCTGAAACCAAGACTATACTGTACGTTAACTAACTTGAATTTAAATAAAAATAATAATAAATGGTCAGAAAACTTGAATAGACATTCTTCTAAATACGACATACAAATGCCAAGACACATATGAAAGGATGCTCAACATCACTCTTCATCATGAAAATGCAAATCGAAACTACAATGAGATATCACCTTATCCCTGTCATAATGGCTACAATAAAAAATACAAGAAATAAGTCTTGGTGAAGATGTGGAGAAAGAGGAATCCTCTTGCACTGTTGGTGGGAATGCAGACTGGTTCAGCCACTGTAGAAAATAGTATTGAATTTCCTCAAAAAATTAAAAATAGAACTATCCAATTATCCAGTAATTGCACTACTGTTACTTACCCCCAAAATGCAAAAGCAGTCATTCAAAGGGATATATGCAGCCCTATATTTATTGCAGCTTTAGTTACAATAGCTAAATTATGAAAGCAGCCCAAGTGTCCATTGATAGATGAGTGGATAAAGAAGGTGTGTGTGTGTGTGTGTGTGTGTGTGTGTGTGTGTGTGTGTGTGTAATGGAATATTATTCAGTCATAAAAAGAAGAAAATCTTGCCATTAATGGGTAGATCTAGAAAGTATATTGCTGATTGAAACAAGCCAGTCAGTGAAAGACAAATACCATATGATCTCACTTGTATGTGGAATTTAAGAAACAAAACAAATAAGCAAAGGAAGAGAGAGAGAGACCAAGAAACAGACTCTTAAGTATAGAGAACAAACTGAGGGTTACCAGAGGAGAGGATCGGGGGGTGGGGTTGGGGGGGGTTGGTGAAATAGGATATAGGGATTAAATAATATACTTACCATGATGGAAAAAAGTAAAATAAAATAAAATGATTTTTAAGTGTTTTATTATATATTTTTTGAGAGAGAAAGACAGAGCATGAGCAGGGGAGAGACAGAGAGAGGGAGACATAGAATCAGAAGCAGGCTCCAGGCTCTGAGCTGTCAGTACAGAGCCTGATGCGGGGCTTGAACTCACAAACTGTGAGATCATGACCTGAGCTGAAGTCGAACGCTTAACCACCTGAGCCACCTAGGTGCCCCAATAAAATGATTTTTAAAAGGTGGGGTTAAGAGATTAACTTTATAATAATTGCACTGCAGAACCTAAATGCTGGTCTTAGGTCATCAGGACTAAATAATTGCCAGTCATTATCTCATTGTTATTGTTCAGTCATAAATCAGGTCTCTGGGAGTACCTTAATCAACAAAATTAATGCATTTTGGAAAGTTGGAAAGTTTGGAAGTTTTTACAAATCAAATAACATTTGAAACTTGTAAGGAAATTTCAGTCATTAAAGGTATCCTGAAATTAATCTTTCATAATGATAAAGCAAACAAAACAAATAAAAACTATTTGCATTATGATTAACGACCAATAAAAATAATAGCTAAAAATATTTGACAAAATTTAATAAGAGTTCATGATAAAAACTCTCAACAAATTAGATATAGAAGGAGTGTACCTCAGTATAATGAAGGCAGTATGTGACAGCCCACAGCTAAGGTCATACTCAGTGGTGAAATTTCCAAAGCTTTATTTCTAAGATCAAAAGCAAGACAAATGTTCAACATTGTAGTGGAAGTCCTAGCCATATTAATTAGGCAAGAAAAAGAAAGAAAAGGCATCAGAATTGGAAAGAAAGAAGTAGCATTATCTCTATTTGATTTTATGCAGACAAAATCCTAAAGACGTCACCAAAAAAAAAAAAAAATGTGGGGTAGGAGGTAAAAGAAATGAGTGAAGGGGATAAGTTTTCTAAAAAACCAAAAAATAAATTATGTGATAAAATGATTTCATTTACAATGCCTTAATAACGAAAGTGTTTAGGAATAAATTTAACCAAGGTGCTGAAAGACTTATACTTATAAAACTATAAGACATTGATGAAAGAAATTGAAGATGACACAAATAAATGGAAAGATATAGTTCTCATGGATTGGATATATTAATATTGTTAACATATCCATACTATCAAGGCAGTCTACAGATTGAATGCAATACCTAACAAAATATCATCAGCATTTTTCATAGACTACAACAAAAATATCCTAAAATTTGCATGGACCACAAAAGACCTCAAATAATCAAAGCAATCTTGAGAAAGAAGAACAAAGTTAGAGACATCATAATCCCTGATTTCAAATTATATTACAAAGTTGTAATCAAAACAGTATGGTACTGGCACAAAAACAGACATATAGATCAGTGGAACAGCATAGAGAGCCCAGAAATAAACCCACTTTTATATGTTCAATTAATCTAAGACAAAGGAGGCAAGAATATACAATAGGGAAAAGACCATCTCTTCAACAAATGGTGCTGTGAAAACTGGATATTCACATGTAAAAGAATGATTCTGATCTTACACTGTTCATAAACGTTAACTTGAAATGGATTAAAGACTTAAATGTAAGACCTGAAACCATAAAATTCCTAGAAGGAAACAAATCAAAAATCAAGTGGGACTGTGTCAAACCAAAATTCTTTTGCACAGCTGAAGAAACAGTGAACAAAATATAAAGGCAACCTATGGAATGGGAGAAAATATTTGCAAATCATATACCTGATAAGGGGCTAATAGCCAAAACCTATAAACAACTCCTATAACTCAGTAGCAAAACAAACAACCCCCAAACAATCCTATTAAAAATGAACAAAGGATTTGAATCAACAGTTTTTCAAAGAATATATTAAAATACCCAAGAGGTACATGAAACTTACTTAACTTCACTATTCATAAGGGAAATGCAAATCAAAACCACAGTGAGATATCACCTCAGTTAGAATAGCTGTCATCAATGGAATATTACACGGCAATGAGAAAGAATGAAATGTGGCCATTTGTAGCAACCTGGATGGAACTTCAGGGCATTATGCTGAGCGAAATAAGTCAGGCAGAGAAGGATAGCTACCATGTGTTTGCATATATAGAAGGATTAGGAGGAACTTAACGGAGGACCATGGGGGATAAGAAGGGGACAAATAGTGGGGGAGAGGGAGAGAGGCAAACCATGAGAGACTCTTGAATGCTGAGGACAAACTGAGGGCTGATGGGGGTGGGGGAGAGGGGAAGGGTGGTGATGGGCATGGGGGAGGGCACTTGTTGGGAGGAGCACTGGGTGTTATATGGAAACCAACTTTACAATAAACTATTTAAGAAACAGAAAAGAATAGCTTTCATCAAAAAGAGACGCAATAACAAATGCTGGTGAGGATGTGGAGGAAAGGGAACCCTTGCACACTGTTGATAGGAATGTAAATTGGTATAGCCACTCAGGAAAATAGAGTGGATGTCCTTCAAAATATTAAAAATAAAGTTACCATATGATCCAGCAATTACACATCTGAGTATATATTCAAAGGAAATGAAATCACTGTGTTGAAGAGATGTCTGCATTCCTGTGTTCATTGAAGTATTATTTGTAATAGCCAAGACATGGGAGGGGCGCCTGAGTAGCTCAGTCGGTTAGGCGTCTGACTTCGGCTCAGGTCATGATCTCATGGTTTGTGGGTTCAAGCCCCACATCGGGCTCTGTGCTGACAGCCAGCTCAGAGCCTGGAGCCTGTTTCAGATTCTGTGTCTACCTCTCTCTCCAACCCTCACCTGCTCATGCTGTCTCTCTCTCTCTCTCAGAAATAAATAAAACATTAAAAATTTTTTTAAAAAGACATGGGAAACAACTATAATGTCCATTGATAGATGAATAGATTAAAAAGTTGTGATATATATATATATATGTGTGTATTGATATATATTTATATATGTATATTGGAATACTATTCAGACATAAAATAGAAGGATATTTTGCCACTTGTCACAACATGAATCAATCTTTATGGTATTATGCTAAGGTGAAATAAATCAGACAAAGTCATACCATATGATCTCATTTATTGTGGAACCTGACAAACAGACTAATAGAAAAAGAAATCCGGGTTGTGGCTGCCAGGAATGGGGGTTGTTGAAATATATAAGAACTGAGGATGTGATGTACAACATGATAATTATAATTAGTATGACTAACGTGGTATATTTGAAAGTTGCTAAGAGAATAGATCCTATCCTTAAACTTCTCTGGTATTGTATGTCAATTATATTTCAATAAAGCTGAAGGAAAAAAAATCTCTTTGGTAGGGATTGGCAAGAAAAAAATACAAGAAGAAGAAGAAAGAAAATGAAAACAAAAAGAGACATTCAACAGGCACTGAACAGATTCTTCTGTTAGCCTTTGGTTGGTAACTTCCTCTAGTGTCCAGGCAGGCTTGGAGCACTGGTCCCTACCTCATATCACACAGGTCTCTGCCCACCTCCCTATCAAGCAATGTGATTAATTTATTTTATCTTTTATTCTATCCTTCTAGCTGAATCCTTCAAGGAATTTGCCGAATTGCTCAATGAAGTAGAAAATGAGAGAATGATGATGGTAGGTCTCTAACACTGGGCCTTGAATTAATACCGTGGCTGATATTGGGTATTTTTCTGTCCTTATTCATTGGATTGATACTCTTTTGTTTCAATTTTGTCTCATGGCTGTTTAGTATAGTAAAGATATTTAGGAAATAGATCTGGTTATTCTATCTCAAGCTTTTACCCTGGGAATTTAACATTAGCTAGAGATAAATTGGTGTAGAAGTTCTATTCCTATTCATATCAGTGAGAAAGAGTTTCAAAGGACATTAAACTGGGCTATTGAATGTGTGCCAAGAAATTGTGATCTTTAAGTGTTTTTAAACATATTACCCATTTTTTATCTGTTTCTATGCTTGTAGTAATAATATTATGGGTTTTATTTATATTTGACATATAATTGTTTTATTTAAATCTATGCAAAAACTTTCTGTACATTTAAAGTCTATTTTTTAAAAAATAGTATACTTATTTTCAGAGCAGTTTTAATTTTATAGAAACACTGAGAGATTTCATATTACCCCTTTCTTCCATTTTGATTATTGTAGTTTTGAAGTAAGACTTAATATTAGGTGTGAACTTTAGAACCATTTTGTCATCATCCACCAAATGAATTGTTGGCATTTTGATCAAGATTACATTGAATCTTTAGAACAAGTTGGGATAAACTGACATCTTAAAAATATTATCTTCTTATTTATGAACATGGGTTATCTTTCCACTTATTTAGCCCTTCTTTGGTTTCTGCTATCAGAGTTTTGTGGTTTCCTTACATAGCTCTTGTATGCATTTTATTAGATATGTTCCTAAGTATTTCTTTTTTTTGTGAGCTCTAGTTTAGCAGCTTAAAAAATAATCTTTTTGGGTGGTCCCTAGACCTGCAGCACTAGTGTCACCTGGCAAATTGTTAGAAATGGAAGTCCTCAGCCCCTCCCCAGACCTATTTGTACTTAAATGTGAAAGTACCTAAGTTGGTCAATATTTATCTTGATTAGGGGTGTGAGGGTAAAGTTGAAACTTTTTAGAGAGCAATGAGAGGTGTACCTTGCCTTTCTTGATAAGATGACTCCCCAAGGGCAATTCAGTTTTGTGAAATCCATTTATCCAATAGCCAGAGTTCTTTAATCTGTCATTACTCATCCTTTCCAGCAATGTGGTACTGGCGTCTCAGAATAGCCTACCATTTCTTCTAGGCTCCTAGAGAAGTGGGGTTGCAGGGCTTGGAGGTAGAGACTTAGATTGTAATAATGGCATTGCCAATAATTGTTGATTTCAGACTAATCATGGTATTTTGCTGTTTCTCTTTTTTTCATATGTAAAATGAGGAAAATAATCCCTACCTCCATAAGAGCTCCAAATGATATAATGAAGTGTTCTATATGTAGCAAAAACCACTTCTTAAGTAAGTGTTACCTCCAAGATTCTGCTTGTGGAATTTTGGCTTGGGGACTTTCTTAGTTTAAGAGACTTGCTTCTAGGGATACTAAGGAGAGACGAATGTGGGTAGTTTTTCTCAAGTCTGTGAGATATCCCCCCCCCAGCTAATCTACACTCTACTATTTTCTTCTGCCTGAAGAGTTTGTGGACTACAGCCAATGTTGATCTCAAAGGCATTCAACTCCTTTTCATTCAGATACCACTAGAAAGCTCAGCTGTACTTCCTTCAGCCCTAGTTGTTTATCTCCTTTATTTACCCAATTACAAAGCTCTAAAATATTAAAGTAGGACTCATCTTTTGAGATATTGTTTTTCTCATCCTTCTTGCTGGCTCTTTTCCACAGGACTGACTCATTTTCTTCTGTCTTTCATTATGTTGTGCCCTTTTGTCCCAACTTTTCAATCATGTATTGAGTTTTAGCTCCCCACTTCCCATTTAATTCTAGGAATGCTGTGAAGGTTAGGCTCAATGAGGGCCTTTCACAACATGCCAGGAATTCATTGCTTGACTGCACCTCTCCCTTTTCCTAGAATTGTGGTAAAAGTACTCCTTACCCCAATATGGGTAATCTGGGAAGTATTAAACAGCTTTTTATCCTTTCTATAAGAAGAGACCAAAACAAAAGAAGCTTTAGAAGAACAGGAAGGAAGTTCACAGCCCTAGCATTTGATAATTGCAAATGCCTAGTCATTCTTGTAATAAACTTAAATTGTGGAAGGAATTATGGGGGGAAGAATTAGGAGGGACCATTCCCCAACTGTGATGTTCTTAAATAGTACCCTGTGGGATGTTGTGTTAACCTCAGAAGTTGGCCTTGAAAAGTCTGGGTAAAAGACTTCCTGTATGATTAAGGATAGGAGTCTTGCCTATGTGCCTTTCTGACTCTAAAGGGGACCTTACTAGCATTATGCAAGTTCTGTCTTTGAGGACTGCCAAGAATGACCTAAAGAGACCCATACTATTTTAAACAGTGTATCTTCAAAGCCTTCTTTTGGTAATTAGTTAACTATAAAAGATTCATGAACAGTCCTACTAAATGGCTTATCTAATGTTAATTTGGGGTTCATGCAATAAGAGCCTGATCAGCTAAACTCTGTAATATGTTTAAAATATCACTTATCATGCTGGGTATTCTACCCTGAGTTAGCAAGTAGGAGATTTTCTCCTAGAGAGTTTATGAAATGGATGCAGTGATCAGAAAGGGGAATAAAGGTCATATTTAATTAAAAGGGCCTTTTTGAGTAGTTGCTAGACTTCTAAGGGATTTAAGGATAAAACAAAATGGAAAAAAATGACCCAAACTTCAGTGTGGCCATTTCCTACATCTCTAGCTCTGTGTTCTGGCAGAAAATAGTATAATTACCGATCAGTGTCAAAAAAAAAAAAATGGCTCAGAGTGTCTGTTTGTGTTGTAGGAGACTGGGAGCAATATTGCCAATATGATTAAGGGAAATCTATGGACTCCAATTTCAGTGAAGTATATACTAGTTTCTTTTTTTAAAATTTTTAAATGTTTTTTTTTTTTTTTCATTTATTTCTGAGAGAGAGAGAGGCAGTGTGAGTGAGCAGGGGAGGGTCAGAGAGAGAGGGAGACACAGAATCTGAAGCAGGCTCCAGGCTCTGAGCTGTCAGCACAGAGCCCCACTAGGGGCTCTAACTCGCAAATCATGTGATCATCACCTGAGCCAAAGTCGGACACTTAACCGACAGCTACTCAGATGTAATCATATACTAGTTTCTTACAGCCAAACATACAAAAAGCAGTGGACCCTGTGTGAGAAGTTTCTGGCACACTTGATTATGTAAGAAAATCCCCTTTGCATCATGAAAACTGGCTAATGTGCCATCCCTGTGTTGCCTGTGTATGCAAGGGCTCAGCTGAATATCCATATAGAGGTTTGACATATTACTCTCCTTAGAATTGGCATGCTTCTTATTCAACAGCAAACTTCTTATTCAACAACACACTTCTTCAGTGTGTCCCAGGTGACCACTTTTTGTGTGTTACCTTTGTGAAAGTGGAGATAATTTTTCTAACTACTGATTGCTGCATAACAACCTATTCTAAAACATAGTGGCTTAACCTAAAACCATTTAATTTTATCTTGTTATGCTGTGGTTCAGGAATTCAGGAAGGGGTAAGCTGGATGATTCTTCTTCTTCAAGGGGAGGTATTCACCTGAGAGGTGGGTTGATGTGGAGAGTCCAAAGCAGCTTTGCTTATCTATCTTGCCCCTCAGTGGGATGGCTGGAAGGTTGGGCTCAACAGGACTTTTATCAGAATGTGTATATTTGGCCTTGCTAGTTTGGTAGTCTCAGGGAGTGGCTCAGGGTTCCCCAGTAGGAGTGTTCCAAGAGAACCAGGTAGAAGTTACTGGCCTTTTATGACTTAGTCTGAGAAGTCATATTGTGTCACTTCTGTATTCTGTTGGTTCAAAGAAGTAATGAACTCACTCTCATTAAAGGTAGAGGGGGCATAGACCTCACCTCTAAATAGCAGAAGTGTCACAGAATTTGTGGCCATGTTTTGAAAGTTCCACAAAAGGAAAGAAGAAAAATGACACTATTGGATCTATGATACCAATCACATAATTTGCTTCCAGGTAGGTACACAAAGTTGATGTCACACAATTCACAATTCATAGAACTGTAGAGTGTGTTGGGCAAAAGAGATGCGTTAGTACTTTTAATAGAAAAAATTCTCGTTTTTGATCAAGGAGAATCACTGATGTCTTTATTCTTGGTGCTAGGGCTTCTGGTAGAGCTTTGATTGGGTGAGGATTTGCCCATTTAGTTGAACTTTGAATCATACGTAGACACAAAACAGGAGACCCAAAGTGCCTGCAGGATATGACTAAAAAATATGTACTAATGCCTCAACTTGCCATGCATTTTGGTGGGTAGTTAAAAAACTGCTTCTTAATCTGGAGAATACAGGATTGGTCAAAACTGGTTTTCTGCTGTTTTATATTTTTGGTGTGAAGTTATATCTTATCTTCCTGACACTTTATGTCTCATTTAACAAGGAAGGCAGTCCCTCATTTTCCTGACTTATATCAAAATTAATGCAATAGATCCTAAAATTCAGCCCTTCAGATGTATTCTTTTAGGTCTTCCATTAAAACACAGCTGATTCACACCAGTGAAGAAGGAAAACCCCACTTGCTGCCTTGGACAGGTGCAGTTTTTCAAGAGGTTTATACTGAAGACAAAAATTTGTATATCTCTGCCTGACCACTGACCAAGGGTGATTTTATATGCAAATGGTATTTTTATATCTAGAACCATATTAATGTCAATATGTTTAGTGTTTGGACAGACTGTTTTTATCAGCTTCGGAGCATCTATAGTAGGTAAATTGAAGGCCCAGTCCAGTGTTCTCTGTGATGCTTTCATACACTCCAAGTTCTGAAGGCAGTGTTCTGATTTTATGACACACCCTGACATGACTGGAAACAATTTATCCTGATGCTATTACTGCTAACTCATTTGCCTCTCATAAAATTATTTGCACTTGATGCAATTGGTATTTTCATGCATTTTCCATTCCCTTTCTTTTCTCTTTTCCACATATAATTCAGGCCCCCTGTATCTGTTTCTGGACATGACTATAGATATGTATCGATTAAAAACTCAGATCACACTGCCAGTAAATATACAGAGAATGTCCCTAATCTTCCTTCTCTCATTTTCTCTGAAACCATTTGATTTTAAGAGACCAATATGGCGGGGGGGGGAGTAAGAGCAATGTAAAAAAAACAAAAAAAAACAAAAAAAACCTCCAGCAAATGGTGAATTGCCTTAGTAACAAGGAAACTTCAATATGATCCTTGCTAATCTGAAAGTTGTTTTATATGTTTTTTTCCCTTTTTTTTCTAGGTACACAATGCTAGTGATTTGCTGATTAAACCCCTTGAAAATTTTCGGAAGGAGCAAATAGGCTTTACCAAGGTATGTTTTCTCCAAAGAAGATATTTTTTTTTATAGCAGTTGAGTAATTATTTGGGCTACCACCCTTCATTCTTTAGGGGCGAGGAGGGTTATAAGAATCATTCAAAAAAGTGAGAAAATTTGGAATTGGCTCCTGGTCATGTTTCCAACTAGCTGTGCAACTGTGGACAAGTCACTTCTCCTTTTGGAGCTTCTATTACTCTATTAGGAAAATGAGGAGCTGAATAAAAACAAGTAATATTTAAAAGGAAATTACTATTGTGTTTGCTAAAGCATTGGGCTTCATGCTTTACCTTCATTCTCTAATTACAACAATTGTGTGAGATTTTGGTAGTATCCACATTTTACAAATGAGGCAACTGAGGCTTGGATATGATAAAGAACTTGACCCAAGTTATATAGTTAGTGACAGTAGACAGGATTTAGACTTTAGGATTTCTTAGCTTCAAATCCCACATTCTTTCCATTAAGCCATACTATGTAGATCTTTGGTGTCCAGTATGATAGCTAGCCATAGCTATATAAATAAAATAAAATTAACAACTCAGTTTCTCAGTCATGCTAGTCACATTTCAAGTACTCAATACTCACATGTGGCTAGTAGCTACTATTTTGGATTGCAAAGATATAGAACATTCCATCATTGTAGAAATTTCTACTGCATAGGGCCTTGCCAGATAATCTCAGATTATTTCCAGCTTGACCACTCATGGATCTGATTTTCCAGTGTTTCATAAAGGAGTATGAAAAATTGTCAAATTCTTTCTTTTCAGCTTGGTGTAGACCTGTTTTCTGAACTCCAATATGTATGCAACATGTAACCTGAATAGTTTTCCAGAACTAAATGTAGCATCTTGACCAAGTATGTGGTGCTAAAAAGGACTAAGAACACACCATCTGGTTATTATCTGGAATATTGTGACAAGCAGTATGGATTGAAGATAATGTAAGTAGGAAGTTCAGAGAAGACAGAGGAAACTAAGTGGCTGTGATACCACAGCTGGATATCATCAGTCAGCTTGACATAGGCATTATTAGAGTGACTGACATCAATGCTAAATGAGTTATCTGGATAGCCCAGCAATTCTGGATTCCACTCAGTTTATCTGGAATCTCAGAAACATAAATACTTAATTGGAAAAGTATATAATTGAAGGAGAGAAGAACATTTAAAATCACAAGTGTGGTATGAAAATAATTAACTGTTTGTTAAGAGATGTGACAGTTGGTACATAACAATGAATAAAGAGTATGAAGAAGGACAGACATGAGAGAATTCTAGTTAGTTTTCTCCTGAATGAGATTAGGAAAAAGCAAAGTAAGAATATGCTACAGTGATTGACCTCTTATTATCTGAGGAAAAGAAAATAAATTTCTAATATATATTTCCTATGTCCCAGCCCTGTGCTGAGGGTTTTACATATGCTATATTCCTTAATTTTTACAGCGAGCCTATCAGGTGGGGTGTATAATATCCATTATCCCAATGAAGAAACTAAGACTCAGAAAGGTTAACTTCCTGTATTTCTTTTTTTTCTCAAATAGTTTATTATCAAGTTGGTTTCCATATAACACCCAGTGCTCATCCCCACAAGTGCCCTCCTCCATGCCTATCACCTCCCTGCCCCAAACACCGATCAGTACTCAGTTTGTTCTCAGCATTCAAGACTCTCATGTTTTGCCTCTCTCCCTCTCCCCCACTATTTCCCCCCTTCTTCTCCCCCGTGATCCTGCGTTAAGTTCCTTGTAATCCACCTATATGTGAAAACATACGGTATCTGTCCTCCTCTGCCTGACTTACTTCGCTCAGCATAACACCCTCAAGTTCCATCCATGTTGCTACACATGGCCAGATTTCACTCTTTCTCATCGCCATGTAGTATTCCATGGTATAGAAGAACCACATCTTGATCCATTTGTCCACTGATGGACATTTAGGCTCTTTCCATGTTTTGGCTATTGTTAAGAGTGCTGCTATGAATATTGGGGTACATGTGCTCCTATGCATCAGCACTCCTATATCCCTTGGGGAAATTCCTAGCAGTGCTATTGCTGGGCCATAGGGGAGTTCTAGTGTTAATTTTCTGAGGAACCTCCACACCGTTTTCCAGAGGGGCTGCACCAGTTTACATTCCCACCAACAGTGTAGGAGGGTGCCCGTTTCTCCACATCCTCGCCAGCATCTAGAGTTCTCTGATTTGCTCATTTTAGCCACTCTGACTGGCGTGAGGTGGTATCTCAGTGTGGTTTTGATTTGTATTTCCCTGATGAGGAGGGATGCTGAGCATCGTTTCATGTGTCTGTTGGCCATCTGGATGTCCTCTTTGGAGAAGTGTCTGTTCATGTCTTCTGCCCATTTCTTCACTGGGTTGTTTGTTTTTCGGGCGTGTAGTTTGGTGAGTTCCTTATAGATTCTGGATATTAACCCTTTATCTGATATGTCATTTGCAACTATCTTTTCCCATTCCGTTGGTTGCCTATTAATTTTCTGGGTTGTTTCCTTGGCTGTGCAGAAGCTTTTAATCTTGATGAGGTCCCAACAGTTTATTTTTGCTCTTGATTCCCTTGCTTTTGGGGATGTGTCAAGTAAGAAGTTGCTGCGGTGGAGGTCAAGGAGGTTGTTTCCTGCTTTCTCCTCTAGGGTGTTGATAGTTTCCTGTCTCACGTTCAGGTCCTTTATCCATTTTGAGTTGATTTTTGTGCATGGTGTGAGAAAATGATCTAGTTTCATTCTTCTGCATGTTGCTGTCCAGTTCTCCCAACACCATCTGTTAAAAAGGCTGTCTTTTTTCCATTGGATATTCTTTCCTGCTTTGTCAAAGATCAGTTGGCTGTATACTTTTGGGTCCACTTCTGAGTTCTCAATTCTGTTCCATTGGTCTATGTGTCTGTTTTTGTGCCAATACCATACTGTCTTGAGGATGACAGCTTTGTAGTAGAGGCTGAAGTCTGGGATGGTGATACCTCCCGTTTTGGTTTTATTTTTCAGTATTACTTTGGCTATTCGGGGTCTTTTGTGGTTCCATACAAATTTTTGGATAGTTTGTTCTAGTTTTGAGAAGTATGCTGGTGCAATTTTGATTGGAATTGCATTGAATGTGTAGAGTGCTTTAGGTAGTAATGACATCTTAACTATATTTATTCTTCCTATCCATGAGCATGGAATGTTTTTCCATTTCTTTGTGTCTTCTTCAATTTCCTTCATAAGTTTTCTATAGTTTTCATCATACAGATCTCTTGTATCCTTGGTTAGGTTTATTCCGAGGTATTTTATGGTTTTTTGTGCAATTGTGAATGGGATCAGTTTCTTGATTTCTCTTTCTGTTGCTTCATTATTGGTGTATAAAAATGCAACCGATTTCTGTACGTTGATTTTGTACCCTGCAACTTGGCTGAATTCTTGGATCAGTTCTAGTAGGCTTCTGGTGGAGTCTGTCGGGTTTTCTATGTAGAGTATCATGTCATCTGCGAAGAGTGAAAGTTTGACTTCCTCTTTGCCAATTCTGATGCCTTTGATTTCCTTTTGTTGTCTGATGGCTGATGCTAGGACTTCCAGCACTATGTTAAACAACAGTGGTGAGAGTGGACATCCCTGTCGTGTTCCTGATCTCAGGGGGAAAGCTCTCAGTTTTTCCCCGTTGAGGATGATGTTAGCTGAAGGCTTCTCATAGATGGCTTTGATGATGTTTAAGTAGGTTCCTTCTATCCCAACTTTCTCGAGAGTCTTTATTAAGAAGGGATGCTGTATTTTGTCAAATGCTTTTTCTGCATCTATTGACAGGATCATAAGGGTTTTTATCTTTTCTTTTATTGATGTGATGTATCACATTGATTGGTTTGCGAATGTTGAACCAGCCCTGTAACCCAGGAATGAATCCCACTTGATCTTGGTGGATGTTTCTTTTTATGTGCTGTTGCATTCGATTTGTAGGTATCTTGTTGAGGATTTTTGCATCCGTATTCATCAAGGATATTGGCTTGTAGTTCTCTTTTTTTGCTGGATCTCTGTCTGGCTTGGGAATCAGAGTGATGCTGGCTTCATAAAATGAGTCCGGGAGTTTTCCTTCGACTTCTGTTTTTTGGAGTAGCTTGAAAAGAATTGGGATTAATTCTGTTTTAAACGTCTGGTAGAATTCCCCAGGGAAACCATCTGGCCCAAGGCTCTTATTTGTTGGGAGATTTTTGATCACTGATTCGATTTCCTCACTTGTTATGGGGCTGTTCACATTTTCTTTCTCTTCCGGTGTGATTTTTGGTAGGGAGTGTGTGTTTAGAAATTTGTCCATTTCTTCTAAGTTGTCCAATTTGTTGGCATATAATTTTTCATAGTAATCCCTGATAATTGCTTGTTTTTCTGTGGGATTGGTTGTAATAAGTCCATTTTCATTCATAATTTTGTCTATTTGAGTGCTCTTTTCTTTTTGAGAAGCCTGGCGAGAGGTTAGTCAATTTTGTTTATTTCTTCCAAAAACCAACTTTGGTTACATTAATCTGTTCAATTGATTTTTTGGTTTCTATATTGTTTATTTCTGCCCTGATTTTTATTACTTCTCTTCTCCTACTGGATATGGGGTCTTCTTGTTCCTCTCCCTCTATTTCCTTAAGGTGCACTGTTAGATTTTGTACTTGTGCTTTTTTCTAATTTCTTGTAATAGGCCTGGAGTGCAGTGTACTTTCCTCTTAGGACTGCCTTTGCCATATCCCATAGAGTTTGGATTGTTGTATTTTCATTTTCATTTGTTCCATGTAAAAATTTCTTCTCTAACTGCCTGATTGGCCCATTCGTTCCTTGGAAGGATGCTCTTTATCCTCCATATTTTTGGAGGTTTATCAGACTTCTTACTGTGATTGATTTCAAGTTTCATCGCATTGTGATCTGAAAGTGTGCATGGTATGATCTCAATTCTTTTATATTTATTGCGGTCTGCTTTATGTCCCAGTATGTGATCTGCCTTGGAGATTGTGCCATGCGCACTGGAGTAGAAAGTGAATTCCATGGCCTAAGGATGTAGAGTTCTAAATATATCTGTCAATTTCCTCTGGTCCAATGTGTCATTCAAGTCGATGTTTCTTTAGTGATTTTCTGTCTGGTTAATCTATCCTTTGCTGTAAGTGGAGTATTAATGTCCCTTGCTATTAGCACATTCTTATCGATAAGAGTGTTATTGCTTATGATTAATTGTTTTATGTATTTGGTTGCTCCCATATTTGGTGCGTAGACATTTATAATTGTTATTTTTTTCTGATGGATAGAACCTGTAATTATTATATAATGCCTTTCTTCACTTCTTGTTACTGTCTTTAAAGTCCTGTTTGTCTGATATAAGTATAGCTACTCTAGCTTTTTTTATTTCCAGTAGCGTGATATATATTCTCCATCCCCTTACTTTTAATCTGAAGGTGTACTCCAGGGTAAAATGGGTTTCTTGTAGACAGCAAATAAATAGATTTTGTTTTTTTTTTTTTTTATCCATTCTGCTATCCTATGTCTTTTGATTGGGGCATTCAGCCCATTTACATTCAGTGTTATTATTGAAATATATGGATTGAGTCATTGTGTCGTTTGTGGGATTTATGCTTGTGGTGGTGTCTCTGGTATCTTGCGTTCCTTGCAACATTTCCCTCTGAGAGTCCCCCTCAGGATTTCTTGTAGAGCTGGTTTAGTGGTGACAAATTCTTTCAGTTTTTGTTTATTTGGATAGACTTTTATCTCTCCTATTCTGAATGAAAGGCTTGCTGGATAGAGGATTCTTGGCTGCATATTTTTTCTGTTCATCACATTGAAGATCTCCTGCCATTCTTTTCTGGCCTGCCAAGTTTCAGTAGATGGGTCTGTCACCACTCTGAAAGGTTTGCCTTTGTATGTTAGGGCCTTTCTCTCCCTAGTTTCTTTCAAAATTCTCTTTGTCCTTATATTTTGCCATTTTTACTATGATATGTCATGTAGAAGATCGATTTAAGTTTTGTCTGAGGGGAGTTCTCTGTGCCTCTTCTATTTCAATATCGACTTCCCTCCCCAGGTTGGGGAAGTTCTTTCCTATAATTTGTTCCAGGACTCCTTCAGCACCTTTCCCTGTCTCTTTCTCTTCTGTAGTTCCTATAATACGGATATTCTTCCATTTGATTGTATCGCTGAGCTCTTGAACTCTTCTTTCATGTTCCTGGATCAGTTTATCTCTCTTTTTCTCAGTTTCTTCTTTTTATATAATCGTGTCTTCTAAATCATGTATTGTCCTTTCTGTCTCTTCAATCCCTGCATTGGACGCTTCTCTTCTTTATGTATCTCATTTATAGCGTATAGCGTTTTTTAATTCATCGTAACTATCTTTAATCTCCGTAGTGTTTTTACCCATAGTTTCTCTGATGTCCTCCATGCTTTTTTCAAGCCCAGTGATTAATTTTATGATTTTGTTCTGGGGCGCCTGGGTGGCTTAGTTGGTTAAGCGTCCGACTTTCGCTTAGGTCATGATCTCGCCGTTCATGGGTTCGAGCCCCACATCGGGCTCTGTGCTGACTGCCAGCTCAGAGCCTGCAGCCTGTTTCAGAGTCTGTATCTTCCTCTCTCTCTGACCCTCCCCTGCTCATGGTCTCTCTCTCTCACTCCTAGAAATTAAAAAAAAAATTATGATTTTGTTCTAAATTCTTGTTCATTTATGTTGCATACATCTGTTTTGAGCCGTTCTTTTGCTGACATTTCTTCCTGGAATTTCTTTGGAGGAAAGTTCTTCTATTTCATCATTTTAGTTAGCTTTCTATGTCTTGTTAATTTTAAAAGCTTGTTGTACACTCTGCCCCTGTGAGTTCTGCTGTATTAGAGAGGGCTCTTTGTTCAGGGCCTGTCTGTTGAGGAATTGTTCTTTGGATGGTTTCTATTGTGCGTTTGTTCATTTTATTTTCTCACTCATAGTGGTATTTGGGACTCTCCACCATGTGTAGTTTGGCTTGTTTCTTGAGGCAGCCCTGAAAAAGGAAAACAGACAACCGCACAGTGAACAAAGGTACACAAACACACAGACAAAACCAATAAACACGCAAACCCATGATCAGGTAAAAACAACAACAATAACAATACAGCTCTTTGGGGGTGGTTGGGCGTGGTTTGGTGTAGGCAGGTCTCACCTCTGCTGTGTCCAGCTTGTAGCTCCCTGAGGCCCCACCTAGTTGGTTTCGGGGAGAAAAATGGCATCGTCCCAGTCCCTCTCAACCAGGCATTGCACATCACTCATTTGGGTCCAATCTCCCTGTTCTGAGGATGTAGCCAAGGTGGGCTGAGTTCTATGCCCCTCACCCCACATCTTTTCCAGGTCCCAGTCCGAGCGTTTTATTTATACTGCAGGAAATAGTTCAGCAGGTCGCTGCTTCCCTGCTGCTGGGGGTTGAGTGGGGGGTGGTAGAAGTGTGGCAGCCTCAGATCCGTAAGGCAAGCAGAGATACAACTGAGTGCATGTGGGGAATGTAGCAGCTTCACCTCCACAGTGTCCGCACTGCCATGGCGTGCCGCCGGTGTCACTGCTGTGCCACCGTGCCGCTGCCACCAGGGCTGGTACTGGGAGCGCTGCAGTGGAGTTTTTTCTGGTGACTTCTGGGACCTGGGGCATCTAGTTCAAAGTCAGCACCCCAGCCAGAACTAAGAAGACACTGTTTTTCCAAGCTGAGGTTTTTCTCTTCTCCAGGGACAGTTCTATGAGCAATCTCAGCTTCTCTTTCCTTTCCCTTGACTTGCCACAGCTCACCACCTGGATATTGTGTGTTTAAACAAAATATATTATTTAGATAAATTTCACCTGTTTCTTTTTCCTTTTCTTAATATGATTACTAGAAAGTTAAAAATTATAAATGTGGCTTGTATTAAATTTCTGGTTGGTAGCACTAAACTAGACAAAGTAATTACAGTTGAATTATGTGTGTTATAACTGTAAGTTTGTACCTCTTATTCCCCTTTATCCATTTTACCCATTCCCCCACCCCTCTGGCAACCACCTGTTTGTTCTCTGTATTTTAGGAGTCTGTATTTTGGTTTGTTCATTTGTTTTATTTTTTAGATTGCACATGTAAGTGAAATCATATGTTATTTGTCTTTCTCTGTCAGACATTTCATTTAGCATAACCCTCTAGGTCCATCTACGTTGTTACAGATGGCACGATCTCATTCTTTTTTATTGCTGATAATATATATCACATTTTATTTACTCATTCATCTATCAGTTGATACTAGGTTTGCTTCTATATCTTGGTTATCGTAAATAATGCTGCTATAAAGATAAGGGTGCACATATTTTCTTGAGTAGTTCCTTTTTCCTCTTGGGTAAACACCCAGCAGTGGGATTACTGGATCATATGGTTTTTCTCTTTTTGATTTTTTGAGGAACCTCCATACTGTTTTCTACAGTGGCTGTACCAGCATGCATTCTCACCAGCAGTGCAAAAGGGTTCGTTTTTGTTTCTTTGAATCCTCACCAACACTTGCTGTATCTTGTGTTTTTGAATTTAGCCATTCTAACAGGTGGGAAGTGATATCTCATTGTGGTTTTGATTTGAATTTCCCTGATGATGAGTGATGTTGAGCATCTTTTTATGTGACATTTGACCATCTAGATGTCTTCTTTGGAAAAATGTCTCTTCGGGTCCTCTGTCCATTTTTAAATTTGATTATTCACTTGTTGTTACTAAGTTTTATAAGTTCTGTATATATTTTGGACATTAACCCCTTATGAGATATATCATTTACAAATATCTTCTCCCATTCCATTTTGTTGCCTTTCCATTTCATTGACAGTTTCCATTGTTATGCAAAAACTTTTTATTTTGATGAAGTCACTGTAGTTTAATTTTTCTTTTGTTTCCCTTGTCCAAGGTGACATATCTAGAAAAATGTTGCTATGGCCAATGTCAAAGAGGTTACTGCTTTGTTTTCTTCTAGGAGTTTTTTGGTTTCAGGTCTTACATTTAGGTCCAAGTAATTAAGCTCCTGGCATTTTATGGGTTCTCTGGATTCAGAATCAACAGAAAGGCAGCCTTTAGGAA
Organism: Hyaena hyaena; assembly: GCF_003009895.1. Classification (NCBI taxonomy): domain Eukaryota; kingdom Metazoa; phylum Chordata; class Mammalia; order Carnivora; family Hyaenidae; genus Hyaena; species Hyaena hyaena. The sequence goes on along the minus strand of NW_024081680.1, from coordinate 527,450 downwards.
AATTCACATATACATAGATATAGAATTAATTAAATTAGTTAACATATATAAAGTTATTCAAATAGTACCTGGAAAATAATATGTGTTAGTGTTTTCTCTTGTCGTCATCATCATCATCATCATTGCTATTGGCAGCAAAACAGGGAGAATAGAACACTCTCCATGAAATTGTCCAATTGGTGATGGTCTTACTCTGATTTAAAAAATCACAAGAAGGGGCACCTGGGTGTCTTGGTTATTTCAGCTGCCGTCTTCAGCTCAGGTCATGATCTCATGGTTCATGGGTTCAAGCTCTGCGTTGGGCTCTGTACTGACAGCTTAGAGCTTGGAGCCTGCTATGGAATCTGTGTCTCCCTGTCTCTGTGCTCCTACCCTGCGAACACTCTGTCTCTCCCCATCTCTCAGAAGTGAATAAACATTAAAAAAGAATTTTAAAAAATCACAGAAGAGAAGTTAGTGAGTGAGGCAGGAAGAGAAAGATAGGGTCAATGAATGTATCCCAAGTGACTACTGGTATATGGAGTAGTTTCATCTCATTAGATCTGTGTCTCTGGGTTTGCAGGATGTGGGAGATGTCTTCTCATCATAGAAAGTAAAAAAATAGGGGTCAAATAACAGAATGCTGGGAACTTAGAGAGGACATATTCGGAATAAACTCATCTTTTGCAATGAGGATCAGCCTCTTCAAATTGTGCTGACAGTACTACCTCTTGAAAAAAAAAAATGTCTTGAGTGAAATCTGGTGGGTCATGCATGGAGGGGAATGATGTGTGATAATCAAATGGCACTCTTCTCCTTTAGTTCCTGTGATAGATTTTGAGCTGTTGGTCAGGGATGGCTTTCCTGGATAATGCAAGTTACTTTGTTTGTAGAGTCCATTTGCAGGCCAATGAACTCTGTTGTCAGTTCAACTTGGCTGACAAAGACCCAGTGGAAAGGCTCTTTCAATAATCAGAATTTCAAAAGGCCATTTTGTAACAGAGTCATTTCACAAAGACAACAGATTCTCTATTTGATTAGCCACTCTAATGTGTCTTGGACACTATCTTTTGTTATACAATGGCTTTTAAAGGTCTCAGATGGTTGGTTTCCCAAGCATGGACTCATGGGCCAGGTAATTTCCCAGGTATCATCTCCATCAGAGGATTTATTTCCCCAGGGGAAACCGTCTTAGGAGGGCTCCTAACTCCCCACTTTAGCTAGAACAGTTTCTCTTGCATTTAGAATAGGACTCTATTGGCTAAAAAGTTTGAAAACCAACTCTTTTAGGCTCTTTTGGTCTCCCTTTTCCAATTAGATAGAATATGTCTTTTAATCTCTGTATGGCAGTTAGGACATATACAATTAGATGGACATTGGTTTTCTTCAAACTTTAATGTGTCATCGACAATGTAATCAGACTTTTACAACCCTAAGTTTTGACAAAAATAGCTTTTATTGTTTCTGCTGTAAAAATTGAACTTGTATACAATTGAAAATAAAATAATGCAATGAGATCTATTTAAAACCTTAGTAGTCTTTTTCTTTCTCTACTCCTCAGAAGTCATTCCTTTTTAACCATTTGTATCCCACAATTTTGTGGTTACTTTCATTTTTTTAAATACCTTGTATTGCTGTTGCATGATATATCCACTTGAGAAATTATTTAATTTGTCTTGCTATAAACAGAGAGGATTTTTGCTCGCACCTCTTTCTTTCCCTCCCCTACTATTGCTGGGTAGACTAGGGAGACCCCCAGATCCTGAGGCCTCTACCCAGCCTGTCTCTGGGATGTCACCAGAGGCTCTTAGTCTCATCACAAGAAGGAATTTAAGGATGGACCAGACACAGTGGTTGAGCAGTGCCAGTGCAAAAGTTTATTAAAGTGAGAGTACACTTTCAAGATCTGAGAGCAGGCAAGCTCAAGTGAAAGCTGTGCCCCAAATTTGGGTCTTTATCTTTTATTCACAGTTATTCACTTTTATTCACAGTTAATAAGGGGTGGAATATTTGTTGTTTGTGGAGGGGCTTTCTTTGAGAGCAGGGTTTCATACCTTTTCTCCCTCACTTGGTGAGGGTCTCAGGCCTTCTTTGCCTTGGGCCTGTGTAGCTTGATATGGCTTCTTGTGGCTTGCTTTTTGGACTGCTGTCAGGACAGATCTCTAGCTTTCCTGATAATGGGCCATGATATGCTCTTTGCTGGCCACCAGGCATCCTGTTAAAGCTTAACTGCCTATTCTAATACTTCTAATTTTTAATAACTATAACATGCTTTCATTCTTCTGTTTCTCACCACTGTTTAAATAATATTCTTAACCCATATTTCTTACTCCATCACCTTTTTGACTGACTTTGTAAGATGAAGGTATTAGCACTTCTGTCTTATTTTACTAAAAGCCTCGACTCTTGTCAGCCACACTGTTGATAACATTACTATTCTAGTCTGGAACCTTAATTAAATCTTGTTTTTTGGTTATTATTAGGCTCACTTTATAGTGGCAAATGCAAATGTCCAGGACTTGAACACAAGTTTCTTGGCTATGATTCCATGAATTTTCACATTTCCTATATTGGATTAATATATTAATTCCTGGTGGCTAGGCTACATCAAGGATGATCCCCATCTTTACCCTTTTCTCTTAATTTCTTATCTGCTAAGCTTAGAGTTTTTTGTTTTTGTTTTTGTTTTTTTTTTTGGTCCACCTACTCTAGACAACTGTTTAGTTAACTCCTTCTATTCCTCTTACCTTTTTAAAGTACCTGCACATGTAAATTTTGTGTATCATTTCCCATGTGTATATTTTAGCTATCACTTGATTAACAGAAGCCTTTACACCACTATTCTCCTTCTCACCACCATGAAACATCCCCCCCAACTTGCTGCACCAAGGTCAAGGAAGGACAAACAAAACTCAGTCCAGTTCTGTTCATAATGAGTCTTTCATGTAGCAGTGTAGAATGCAGGACTGCCCATTGGAGATGGCAGAATAAAGAATTAGTCATTCCTCCATAGACCCATGACAGAGAAAGTATTTGTACCCTTTGATTCATATTTTTTGGGGCTTGTCAGAATTGCCCACAGTATTATGTTTTCAGTTCTTTTTCGAGGATGCCCTTGCTAATGAATAGTTGCTGAATTGAGCCTTTGTGTATTCTCTGGAGAGAATAGGGCCAAATGGCCTAAGACATCTGAATCTGCATTTAACCCACTTTTTGGAGAGTTGGAGCTTCTGTGGAAGCTATGATATTAGTGTGTTCTCACCCAACAGATGTCAGGCAAGAGGCACTGACAGTAATGTATGAAGTTGCCAGTCTTATTGCTGTTTCTTCTCCGTGAACAGAGATCATAGGAAGAACTTTAAGAAAGAGACTGTTCTAGAAGTAGATGAGGTTAAAAAAAATAAAGAATATGAACAAAATGCAACCTGATATTTAGGATTGGTAAGGCTAAGAGTATCAGTCTGCCCTGCATTCCAAATATGAGTGGATACCCTGGGACAGAAAGGAAGGAAACAGGAACAAAGAACTTTCAACAGCTACAAACTGTTTGAATATCACATCTACTCATCTCTTCTTTGAGTCATAATGGCCCCATAACGTATTAACCAGAAGAGCCAAATCCTCAAGGTGCTGAAGAGCTAAGCTGTGTGACAGTAATACATAAGTGATTTTCAAGCCCATATTAAGTATTTTACATGATTTATAATAATAATTACCAGATACTAGATATGCTATATATTATCTCAGTTAAGCATTATTATCCACATCCCACAGATGAGGAATTCAAGACCTATAATGGCCAAATAACTTGTCCAAGGACACAAAGTTATTAACAGAAGTAAGATTCAACCAGATTTTCATATTTCCAGAAATTGTATTCTTTCCATTTTATGCACTCTAAACCCAGGTTTTGAAGGGTTGTTATGAAAAACATTTGAAAAGATAGATTAATAATACCTATTGACAATTTAATGGGTAAATACATTCACAATAAATTCACAGTACTTTTACAGCAATGAGAATGAACGAACTAGACCTGTTGTAAACAACATGGATGAATCTGACAAATGTAATGTCAAAAAGGGGAAAGCTAGTCACAAAAGATTACCTGCTATGTGCATATATTTTTATAAAACTTGAAAATGGGGCAAAAATAAGTGATGGTGTTAGAAGCCAGTATACTGGTTACCCCACAATGAAGTATTAGTGACAAAGTCAGGCACAAGTGTAACTTTAAGGGAGTTGGTAATGTTTTGGCTTTATATACGAGTGCTGAGTGCAAATGTATGTTCAGTTTGTGAATATTTATTAGGACTTCTACAGAGTATTTTTCAGATTATGCTATTATTTTTATTAAGTTTTTTTTATTTAAACTCCAGTGTAGTTAACATACAGTGTTAAATTAGTTTTAGGTGTATAATATAGTGATTCAGCAATTTCATACATTACCTAGTGCTCAACACAAGTTTACTCCTTAATCCCCATCACCTATTCAACCAATCCCCCATTCACCTCCCCTCTGGCAATCATCACTTTGTTATCTATAGTTAAGAGTCTCTTTAAAAAAAAAATTAATGTTTTATTTATTTCTGAGAGAGAGAGAGACAGTGTGAGCAGGGAAGGGTCAGAGAGAGAGGGACACACAGAATCTGAAGCAGGCTCCAGGCTCTGAGCTGTCAACACAGAGCCCGATGCAGGGCTGGAACCCACGAACTGTGAGATGATGACCTGAGCGGAAGTAAGACGCTTAACCTACTGAGCCACCCAGGTGCCCCAAGAGTCTCTTTCTTGCTTATCTCTTTTTTTCCCTCTCTTTTTTGATTTGCTCATTTGTTTTTTTCCTAAATTCCACATATGAGTGAAATCATATGGTATTTGTTTTTCTTCAGCTGACTTATTTCACTTAGCATTATACTTTCTAGCTCTATCCATGTTGTTGCAAATGGCAAGATTTCATTCCTTTTTATGGCGGAATACTATTCCTGTGTGTGTGTGTGTGTGTGTGTGTGTGTGTGTACACCACATCTTCTTCTTTATCCGTTCATCAACTGATGGACACTTGGGCTCATTCCATAATTTGCCTATTGTAGATAATGCTGCTGTAAACATTGGGGTGCATGTATCCCTTTGAATTAGTATGTTTGTATTTTTGGGGTAAATACTCAGTAGTACAATACCTGGGTCATAGAGTGCTTCTGTTTTTCTCTTTTTGAAGAATCTTCATACTGTTTTCCTGAGTGGCTGCGTCAGTTTGCATTCCCTCTAATAGTGCCAGAGTGTTCCATTTTCCTGACATACATACTTGCCAACACCTGTTATTTCTTGTATTGTTGATTTTAGACATTCTACCAGGTATGAGGTGTTATCTCATTATAGTTTTGACTTGTATTTTCTGATGATCAGTGATGTTGAGCATCTTTTCATGTGTTGCTAGCCATATGTATGTCTTCTTTTGAAAATGTCTATTCATGTCTTTTGCCCATTTTATAATGGGATTATTCATTTTTTTGGTGTTAAGTTTTATAAGTTGTTTATGTATTTTGAATACTAACCCTTTATCAGATATGCCATTTTCAAATATCTTCTCCCATCCCATAGATTGCCCTTCAGGTTTGTTGATTGTTTCTTTTACTGTGCAGAAGTTTTTTATTTTGATGAAATCCCAATAGTTTGTTTTTCCTTCTATTTCTTTTGCCTTAAGATACATAACTAGAAAAATATTTATATGGCCAATATCACAGAAATTGTTGCCTGTGGTCTCTTCTGTGATTTGTTTTATATTATTAAAAAATATTTACTTATTTATTTTGAGAGAGTGAGAGACTGAGAGAATGGGGGAGGGACAGAGAGAGAAGGGGAGAGAGAGAGAGAGAGAGAGAGAGAGGAGAGAGACTCCCAAACAGGCTTTGCATTGTCAGCACAGAGCCTGTTGTGGGGCTCAAACTCACGAAAGTTGACATCAAATGTTGATAATTGATTGAGCCACCCAGGCTCCCTTCTCTCCTACGAATTTTATGGTTTTAGGTCTCAAACTTAGGTCTTTAATCCAGTTTGAATTCATTGTTTTATATGGTGAAAGAAAGTGGTCCAGTTTCATTCTTTTACACGTTGCTGTCCACTTTTCCCACCTCCATTTGTTGAAGAGACTGTCTTTTTCCCATTGGATATTCATTTCTTTTCTGTCAAAGATAAATTAACCATATATTTGTGGGTATATATCTGGGTTCTCTATTCTGTTTCAATGAACTATGAATCTACTTTTATGCCAACTATACTGTTTTGATTGCTGCAGCTTTGTAATATAACTTAAAGTCTGGAATTGTAATACTTCCAGTTTTGTTTTTCCTTATCAATATTTCTTTGGCTATTCAGTCTTTTGTGGTTCTATAGAAATTTTAGGATTGTTTTCTCTAGTTCTGTGAAAAAATGCTTTTGATATTTTGATAGGGATTACATTATATACCTGTAGATTGTTTTTGGTAGTATAGATATTTTAACAATATTTATTCTTTCAACCCATGAGTATAGAATGTCTTCCCATTTCTTTGTGTTGTCTTCAGTTTCTTTCATCAGCGTTTCAGAGTTTGCAGAGTATAGGTCTTTTTTCCTCTTTTGTGAAGTTTATTTCTATATATATTATTGATATTGTTGCAATTGTAAATGGCATAGTTTTCTTAATTTCACTTTCTGCTACTTTATTATTAGTGTATAGGAATGTAACAGATTTCTGGACATTGATTTTGTATCCTGTGACTATATGGAATTCATTTATCAGTTCTAGAAGTTTTGTGGTGGAGTCTTCAGGGTTTTCTATTATAGTATCATATCATCTGCAAATAGTGGAAGTTTTACTTCTTTCTTATCAATTTGAATGCCTTTTCTTTCTTTTTCTTGTCTAATTGCTGTGGCTAGGACTTCCAGTATTATGTTGAATAAAAGTGGTGAGAGTAGATATCCTTGTCTTGTTCTTGACCATAGAGGAAAAGCCCTCACATTTTCCCAATTGAGTATGATGTTTGCTGTGGGTTTTTCATATAAGGCCTTTATTATGTTGAGCTATGTTCCCTATAGACCTGCTTTGTTGAGGTGTTTTTTTTTTTTTAATCATGAATTGATGTTGTACTTTGTCAAATGATTTTTCTGTATCAATCAAAATGATCATATGTAGTTTTTATCCTTTGTCTTAATGATGTGATATATCACTTTGATTGATTTACAGATATTGAACCACCCTTCTGTCTCAGGACTAAATTACATTGATTGTGATGTATGATTTTAAAAATGTATTGTGGGATTCTTTATGCTAGTGTTTTGTAGGGGGTTTCTGCATGTGTATTCAAGAGAAATACTGGATTTTTGTTCTCTTTTTTTTTTTTTGTAGTGACTGTCTGGTTTTGGTGTCAATGTAAAGCTGACCTCATTAATAAATTTGGAAAATTTCCTTCCTCTTCTATTTTTTGGAAATGTCTGAGAAGAATAGCTATCTACTCTTACTTAAATATTTGCCAGAATTGGCCTATAAAGTCATCTGGTCCTTGATATTTGTTTGTTGAGAGTTTTTGATTCTTGATTCAGTTACATTGGTGGTAATCAGTCTGTTCAAAGTTTCTATTTCTCTCTGCTTCAGTTTTTGTAGGTTATATGTTTCCTGGAACTTATTCATTTCTTCTAGGTTGGCCAGTTCTTTGGCATATAATTTTTCATAATATTCTCTTAAAATTCTTTTATGTCTCTGGTGTTGGTTATTTCCATTCTTTCTTTTGTGATTTTGTTTACTTGTGTCCTCTCTCTCTGTCTCTGTCCCTGTCTCTCTCTCTTCCTATTTTTCTCTCTCTCAATTTTCTTTCATGAATCCAGGTAGGGATTTATCAATTTCATTGATCTTTTCAAAACACCAGCTCCTGCTTTCATTCATTTCTTCTATTTTTTTATTAGTTTCTATATCATTTATTTCTGTTTTAATCTTCATTATTTCCTGCATTCTCTGAGTTGGAGTTTTGTTTGTTTTTCTTCTTGTAGCCCCTATAGATGTAATTCACTTTTATTTGGGATTTTTCTTGCTTCTGAGATAATCCAGTATTGCTATAAATTTTCCTCTTGACTGAGATTCCTCACATTGCACTGGAGACTCTAAAGGGACACCGAAGGCTATTATTATGGCACACGTGACTATGGAGTAAATCTGTTAGGACAGAAAGAAATTCTTGGGGGGGGCGCCTGGGTAATGCAGTTAGTTAAGCATCCGACTTTGGCTCAGGTCATGATCTCACGGTTTGTGGGTTCGAGCCCCGCATCGGGCTCTGGGCTGACAGCTAGCCCAGAGCCTGGAGCCTGCTTCAGATTCTGTGTCTCCCTCTCTCTCTGACCCTCCCCTGCTCATCCTCTCTCTCTCTCTCTCTCAGAAATAAATAAAGCTATAAAATTAAAAAAAAAAAAAGAAAAATTCTTGGAGCAAGTCTTTATTTTTTTTTTAACAAGTAGTTTACTGTCAAATTAGTTTCCACATAACACTCAGTGCTCATCCCCACAAGTGTCCTCCTCCATGCCCATCCCCCCCTCCCCCCGACATCCATCAGTCCTCAGTTTTTGTCAGCATTCAAGAGTCTCTCATGGTTTGCCTCTCTCCCTTTCCCCCACCATTTCCGCCCTTCTTCTCCCCCTTGTTCCTCCGTCAAGTTCCTCCTAATCCTCCTATACGTGCAAACATATGATATTTGTCCTTCTCTGCCTGACTTATTTCGCTCAGCATAACACCCTCAAGGTCCATCCATGTTGCTACACATGGCCAGATTTCATTGTTTCTCATTGCCATGTAGTATTCCATGGTATAGATAAACCACATCTTCTTGATCCATTCATCTGTTGATGGACACTTAGGCTCTTTCCATGTTTTAGCTATTGTGGAGAGTGCTGCTATGAACATTGGGGTACATGTGCTCCTATGCCTCAGCATTTCTGTATCCCTTGGGTAAATTCCTAGCAGTGCTATTGCTGGGTCATAAGGGAGTTCTATTGTTAGTTTCCTGAGGAACCTCCACACTGTTTTCCAGAGGGGCTGTACCAGTTTACATTCCCACCAACAGTGTAGGAGGGTGCCCGTTTCTCCACATCCTCGCCAGCATCTAGAGTTCTCTGATTTGCTCATTTTAGCCACTCTGACTGGCGTGAGGTGGTATCTCAGTGTGGTTTTGATTTGTATTTCCCTGATGAGGAGGGATGCTGAGCATCGTTTCATGTGTCTGTTGGCCATCTGGATGTCCTCTTTGGAGAAGTGTCTGTTCATGTCTTCTGCCCATTTCTTCACTGGGTTGTTTGTTTTTCGGGCGTGTAGTTTGGTGAGTTCCTTATAGATTCTGGATATTAACCCTTTATCTGATATGTCATTTGCAACTATCTTTTCCCATTCCGTTGGTTGCCTATTAATTTTCTGGGTTGTTTCCTTGGCTGTGCAGAAGCTTTTAATCTTGATGAGGTCCCAACAGTTTATTTTTGCTCTTGATTCCCTTGCTTTTGGGGATGTGTCAAGTAAGAAGTTGCTGCGGTGGAGGTCAAGGAGGTTGTTTCCTGCTTTCTCCTCTAGGGTGTTGATAGTTTCCTGTCTCACGTTCAGGTCCTTTATCCATTTTGAGTTGATTTTTGTGCATGGTGTGAGAAAATGATCTAGTTTCATTCTTCTGCATGTTGCTGTCCAGTTCTCCCAACACCATCTGTTAAAAAGGCTGTCTTTTTTCCATTGGATATTCTTTCCTGCTTTGTCAAAGATCAGTTGGCTGTATACTTTTGGGTCCACTTCTGAGTTCTCAATTCTGTTCCATTGGTCTATGTGTCTGTTTTTGTGCCAATACCATACTGTCTTGAGGATGACAGCTTTGTAGTAGAGGCTGAAGTCTGGGATGGTGATACCTCCCGTTTTGGTTTTATTTTTCAGTATTACTTTGGCTATTCGGGGTCTTTTGTGGTTCCATACAAATTTTTGGATAGTTTGTTCTAGTTTTGAGAAGTATGCTGGTGCAATTTTGATTGGAATTGCATTGAATGTGTAGAGTGCTTTAGGTAGTAATGACATCTTAACTATATTTATTCTTCCTATCCATGAGCATGGAATGTTTTTCCATTTCTTTGTGTCTTCTTCAATTTCCTTCATAAGTTTTCTATAGTTTTCATCATACAGATCTCTTGTATCCTTGGTTAGGTTTATTCCGAGGTATTTTATGGTTTTTTGTGCAATTGTGAATGGGATCAGTTTCTTGATTTCTCTTTCTGTTGCTTCATTATTGGTGTATAAAAATGCAACCGATTTCTGTACGTTGATTTTGTACCCTGCAACTTGGCTGAATTCTTGGATCAGTTCTAGTAGGCTTCTGGTGGAGTCTGTCGGGTTTTCTATGTAGAGTATCATGTCATCTGCGAAGAGTGAAAGTTTGACTTCCTCTTTGCCAATTCTGATGCCTTTGATTTCCTTTTGTTGTCTGATGGCTGATGCTAGGACTTCCAGCACTATGTTAAACAACAGTGGTGAGAGTGGACATCCCTGTCGTGTTCCTGATCTCAGGGGGAAAGCTCTCAGTTTTTCCCCGTTGAGGATGATGTTAGCTGAAGGCTTCTCATAGATGGCTTTGATGATGTTTAAGTAGGTTCCTTCTATCCCAACTTTCTCGAGAGTCTTTATTAAGAAGGGATGCTGTATTTTGTCAAATGCTTTTTCTGCATCTATTGACAGGATCATATGGTTTTTATCTTTTCTTTTATTGATATGATGGATCACATTGATTGATTTGCGAATGTTGAACCAGCCCTGTAACCCAGGAATGAATCCCACTTGATCTTGGTGGATGATTCTTTTGATATGCTGCTGGATTCGATTTGCAAGGATCTTGTTGAGAATTTTTGCATCCGTATTCATCAAGGATATTGGCCTATAGTTCTCTTTTTTTGCTGGATCTCTGTCTGGCTTGGGAATCAGAGTGATGCTGGCTTCATAAAATGAGTCCGGGAGTTTTCCTTCGACTTCTATTTTTTGGAATAGCTTGAGAAGAATTGGGATTAATTCTGTTTTAAATGTCTGGTAGAATTCCCCAGGGAAACCATCAGGTCCAGGGCTCTTATTTGTTGGGAGATTTTTGATCACTGATTCGATTTCTTCACTCGTTATGGGTCTGTTCAGGTTTTCTATTTCTTCCCGTGTGAATTTTGGTAGTGAGTGTGTGTTTAGGAATTTGTCCATTTCTTCTAAGTTGTCCAATTTGTTGGCATATAATTTTTCATAGTATTCCCTGATAATTGCTTGTATTTCTGAGGGGTTGGTTGTAATAAGTCCATTTTCATTCATAATTTTGTCTATTTGGGTGCTCTCTCTTTTCTTTTTGATAAGCCTGGCTAGAGGTTTGTCAATTTTGTTTACTTTTTCAAAAAACCAACTCTTGGTTTCATTGATCTGTTCAATTGTTTCTTTGGTCTCTATGTTGTTTATTTCTGCTCTAATTTTTACTATTTCTCTTCTTCTACTGGGTTTAGGGCGTTCTTGTTGCTCTGCCTCTAGCTCCTTTAGGTGAGCTGTTAGATTTTGGACTTGTGCTTTTTCTAATCTCTTGAAATAGGCCTGGAGAGCAATGTACTTTCCTCTTAGGACTGCCTTGGCCGCATCCCATAGATTTTGAATTGTTGTGTTTTCATTTTCATTTGTTTCCATATATTTTTTAATTTCCTCTCTAATTGCCTGATTGGCCCATTCATTCTTTAGAAGGGTGTTCTTTAACCTCCATGTTTTTGGCGGTTTTCCAGACTTCTTCCTGTAATTGATTTCAAGTTTCAAAGCATTGTGATCTGACAGTGTGCATGGTATGATCTCTATTCTTTTATATTTATTGAGGGCTGCTTTATGTCCCAGTATGTGATCTATCTTGGAGAATGTGCCATGCGCACTTGAGAAGAAAGTAAATTCCCTGGCCTCAGGATGTAAAGTTCTAAATATATCCGTCAGATCCATCTGGTCCAATGTGTCTTTCAAGTCCATTATTTCTTTAGTGATTTTCTGTCTGGTTGACCTATCCATTGCTGTAAGCGGAGTATTAAAGTCCCCTGCTATTAGCACATTCTTATCTATAAGCTTGTTTCTGTTTGTGATTAATTGTTTTAGATATTTAGGTGCTCCCATATTCGGTGCGTAGACATTTATGATTGTTAGTTCTTCCTGATGGATGGACCCTGTAATTATTATGTAGTGCCCTTCTTCATCTCTTGTGATTGTCTTTAATTTAAAGTCCAGTTTGTCTGATATAAGTATCGCTACTCCGGCTTTCTTTTGATTTCCTGTAGCATGATATATATTTCTCCATCCCCTTACTTTTAATCTGAAGGTATCTTCCCGTCTAAAATGAGTTTCTTGTAGACAGCATATTGATGGATTTTGTTTTTTAATCCATTCTGCTACCCTATGTCTTTTGATTGGAGCATTCAGCCCATTTACATTCAGTGTTATTATTGAAATATGTGGGTTTAGAGTCTTTGTATCTTTTGTAGGGTTCATGTTTGTGGTGGTGTCTCTGGTATCTTTGTTCCTTGCAACCTTTCCTTCAGAGCATCCCCCTCAGGATTTCTTGTAGGGCTGGCTTCGTGGTGACAAATTCTTTCAATTTCTGTTTATTTGGAAAGGTTTTTATCTCTCCTTCTATTTTGAATGACAGGCTTGCTGGATAGAGGATTCTTGGCTGCATATTTTTACTGTTCATCACATTGAAGATTTCCTGCCATTCCTTTCTAGCCTGCCAAGTTTCAGTAGATAGGTCTGTCACCACTCTGATAGGTTTCCCTTTGTATGTTAGGGCCCTTTTCTCCCTAGCTGCTTTCAAAATTCTCTCTTTGTCCTTGTATTTGGCCATTTTCACTATGATATGTCGTGCAGAAGATCGATTCAGGTTACGTCTGAGGGGAGTCCTCTGAGCCTCTTGTACTTCCACATTTACTTCCTTCCCCAGGTCGGGGAAGTTCTCTGCTATAATTTGTTCCAGGACTCCTTCAGCACCTTTCCCTCTCTCTTCCTCTTCTGGGATTCCTATGATACGGATATTGTTGCGTTTGACCGTATCGCTGAGCTCTCGAATTCTTCTTTCCTGTTCCTGGATCAGTTTGTCTCTTTTTTTGTCAGCTTCTTGTTTTTCTATAATGGTGTCTTCTAAATCACTTATTCTCCTTTCTGCCTCTTCAATCCGTGCATTGGAGGCCTCTAATTTATTATGGATCTCATTTATCGCATTTTTTAATTCTTCATGCCTATTTTTATTTTCCATTCTGTCTGTAGCCATAGTTTCTTTGATGTCCCCTATGTTTTTTTCAAGCCCAGCTATTAATTTTACCATTATTATTCTAAAATCTTGTTCAGTGATGCTGCTGATATCTGTTTTGAGCAGTTCATTAGCTGTCATTTCTTCTTGGAGTTTCTTTGGAGGAGAGGTCTTTCGTTTCGTCATTTTAGTTAGCTTTCCGGCTCTTGTTGGTTTTAAAGACCTATTATTCTCTCTGTTTCTATGAGCACTGCTATATCCAAGAAGGCTCTTTGACTTTCCAGGGCCTATCCTTTCAGAGAGTGTTTTTTGAATGGTATCCCCTGGTCTCTCTTGTTGGGACCTTGGTTATTTTATTTTCCTATTCGTAGTGATATTTGGGACTCTCCACCTTGTGTACTCTAGCTTGTTTCTTGAGGTAGCCCTGGAAAAGAAAACAGACAGACAAACACACAGGGAGCAGGAGCACACAAACGCACAGGCTAATTCAACTAACATGCAAAGCGGGAGGGAAAACGAACAAGTTAAGAGAAAAGACGGAGGAGGGAGGGCCAATAATAGGGAGTATAAAATACCTAAAAGGGTCAAGAAGGGGAAAAGAAAAGGAAAAAAGAAGAAAACCGATGGACAAAGAACGGTTTAAAGCATATACCTGGATTTCCCAGCTACAGTTAAATAGCCGTGTGTATGCAGTGCTGGTTGAGGAGCATAGAGAAAGAGAGAGAAGGCAGGGCGGGATGAGGCACAATTGGAAATAGAATGAACAGGCAGAAGGGATAAGAAGCTTTTTTCAAAGAGGTAAAGGGTAGAATATGGTTGGATAGGTGAGAGAAGGATGCTGGAATTATCCAGAGAAACTTTATAGTCTAATTACTCCTGAGAGAAATAGCTGAAAATGTCAGTAGGTGTAGAATTTACATTTACACAATGGACTCGTGATTGTTTAAGTAAGCTGGCGAGCAGAGTTAATCAGGTCAGTGTTCTGGGGAAAAAAGAGAGAAAAGAGAAAGAAGAAGAATAAAAGAAAGAGTAAAAAAGGGAAAAAAAAGAAAACAAAAAAAGAAAGAAAAAAAGGAAAAAAAACAAAAAAAAAAGAAGAAAAAAAGGGAGGAGGGCACCTCTCAGGCAGGGATGGGCGTGGCGTGATCCAATGCCTCAGTCTGGAGCTCTGCCTTGGCGGTTGTGGGGAGGATAGTGACGGTGCTCCAGTCCCTTCTTGAAGCAAGCGCTGTTGGAGCAAGTCTTTAAAGTGACCTCCTTAGATCTGGTAAACATGGGAATCAGTGTAGTTACCTATACACTAAAGGACATTCATAATGATAAGGACTATTTGCACTCCTTAGTAAATGGTCAAATAGCTCAGGTGTAAAAAAGTGATCGGACTGGAGAAGTACATGCCAAAAGAAGTGCTGGGGTCCAGGATGCCAGTGTCAAGCAGCAAAAAGTGTCTGCTCAGTACCTGAGTGGGATCCATATGGCCAAGGTGCAGAGAAACTATGAGCTAAAGAAGGCCATGTATGTGATCGAGGTCAACACTTGTCAAGCACAGGCTGATCTGGCCTATCAGCTTCAGACCCTCATGTTCCAAAGAAGTCATCAAGACTATGCTGGGGAACACGACCAATCAAAAATGAAAGACTTAAAGGTCCTGAATCAGGTTTTTTACCAGATGGCCTACCTAGATCACCCTTGAGTGAAGCTCAGAGTCATCAAGACTCACCCACACACCCAGTTTCCTTTCATTGTTTTAGACTTTCCCAGTGAGCAGACAGCCAAAGATTACCTGAAATATGAAGGAATCCTGCAACATGGAAGGCTGCAACTCAAAACCACAGCAAAATTATTTGAAGAATACATACTATGCAAGAAGGAAAAAGCTTAAAAAATTTAGTATCTTCAGTGAGATAAGAGAATTCACATCCGGAAAACCAGGATGTAGAACAGAAAACAAGAAAAGAGCTCTTAGAAATTAATTAGGTGTCAGAAATGAGGAAAATACATTGAAAGAAATCCTAAGGTACTTATGGATTTATTAATCTAATTGTGATAAATTATTCTAATTTCAATAAACTCATTAATCCTAACAACTCTACATATTTATTAATCTAATAAATGAATAGAACAAATAAAATGGGAGGAAAATCACCAATAGAAAAAATTTTTAAACGTTTACTTGTTCTGAAAGTTATGACTTTCTAGATTGAAATAGTCCACCAAATGCCCAACACCATGAATTAAAAACAACTGCAGTGTGAAATTTTACATGGAGAACAATGAAAGATCTAAAAGATTACAAAGAGAAAGAACAGATCTCAAACAAAGAGTTAGGCATCAAAATCACTTTACATTTCAATAAGCTAGGAGACCATGGAGCAATGCCTTCAAAATTCTGATGGAAAATGAATTCTAACATAGTAACCTGTTTTCTGCCTAATTGTCATTAAAATAGAAAGTTAGAATCTGGGAGATTGGAGCTAAGATGACTGTGGAGTAGGGGGACTCTAGGCTCCTCTCTTCTCTTGAGCACACCTAGATGACTATCAAATCATTCTAAGTATCCCAGAAAGAAACCAAAAGACTGACAGGACAAACTTCGCAATGTAAGGGAGAGAAGAAGCCACATGGAAGAAGATAGAAAGTGTAGAGACTTGGTTTGGGGGAGAAAAGAATCATGGGTGCTGCAGAGGGGAGGGAGCCCTGATTGCAGAGAAAGGTGAGAGCCAGAGAGGGAGAGCAAGGAAGCAAGAGAGTGAGAGTAAGAGCAAGAGCAAGAGCATGGAGGACACAGGGGAATGCATAAGGAGAACAATTCCCCAAAGCATTTGGCTGGAGTTTTAAAGGTCTGTAGGCTTAGCTGGAATAGAGCCATGAGGATACTGCCAAGCCCTGAGACCTTGAAAACTCCAGTCTTTAAGCCCTGCTAATTACAAGAACTCATGAAAATCAGCCCCTCTCTTTTTCCCAGACAATGACTTTGGGGAATTGTTCTCCTTGTGCATTCCTCTGTGTTCTCTTGAGCATATATATATACATACCATATCTTCCTTATCAGTCAATGGACACTCAGCTCTTTCAATAATTTGGCTTATATAGATAATGCTACTAAAATTATCTGGGTGTATGTATTCATTTGAATTAGTATTTTTGTATTCTTTGGGTAAATACCTAATAGTGCAATTGCTGAGTCATAGGTAGCTCTGTGATTAACTTTTTGATGAATCCACACTGTTTTCCAGAGTGGCTGCACCAGTTTGTATTCCCATCAACAGTGCAAGTTTCCCCTTATTCCACATCCTCACAAACCCTGTTGTTTCTTGTGTTGTGAAATTTAGCCATTCTGCCAGATGTGAGGTGATATCCCATTGTAGTTTTGATTTGTATTACCCTGATGATCAGTGATGTTGAGCATCTTTTCATTGTTGTTTGCCATCTGTATGTCTTCCTTTGAAAATATCTATTCATATTTTCTGCCCATTTTATAATTGGATTATTCATTTTTGTAGTTTTGACTTTTATAACTTCTTCATATATTTTGGATACTAACCCTTTATCAGATATATCATTTTCTTTATTTTTTTCAGGTATACCATTTTCAAATATCTTCTCCCATTCCATAGATTGCCCTTCAGTTTTGCTGGTTGCTTCCTTTGCTGTGCAGAAACGTTTTGTTTTGTTTTGCCTTTTAACTTTTTAAAATATTTATTCATTTTTGAGAGAGAGAGAGAGAGAGAGAGAGTGCGAGGGGGGTGGGAAGAGCAGAGAGAGAAGGAGACACAGAATCCAAAGCAGGCTCCAGGCTCTGAGCTGTCAGCACAGAGCCTGATGTGGGACTCAAACCCATGAGTGGTGAGATCGTGACCTGAGCTGAAGTCGGATGCTTAACCGACTGAGCCACCCAGGTGCCCCAGAAACTTTTTATTTTGATGAGTTCTTAATAGTTTATTTTTGTTTTGTTTCCCTTGCCTCAGGAGACATATTTAATGAAAAGTTGCTATGACCCATGTCTAAAGAGGTTGCAGCCTGTATTCTCCTCTAGGATTTTTTTATGGTTTAAAGGTCTCTTATTTAGGTCTTTAATCCATTTTGAATTTATTTTTCTGTTTGGTGTAAGAAAGTTGTCCATTTTCATTATTTTGCATGTTGCTCTTTAGTTTTTCTAACACCATTTATTGAAGAGACTGTCTTTTTCCCATTAGATATTATTTCCTACTTTATCAAATATTAACTGACCATAGAGTTATGGGTTCATTTCTGTGTTTTCTATTCCATCCTATTTATCATGTGTTTCTTTTTGTGCCAGTACCATACTGTTTTGATTATCATAGCTTTATAATATAGAATAAAGTGAGAAATCGTGATGCTTCCAGCTTTGCCTTTCTTTTTCAAGCTTGCTTTGGCTATTTTGGGATCTTTTGTGGTTCCACACAAATTTGGGGATTGTTTCAACTCTGGGAAAAATGCTGGCGGTATTTCGTTAGAGATTGCATTATAGATGTAGAATACTTTGGGTAGGATAAACATTTTAACAATATTTATTCCTCCAATCCATGAGCATGGAATGTTTTTACATTTCTTTTTGTCATCTTTAATTTCTTTTATCAGTGTTCTATAGTTTTCACGGTACAGCTCTTTCATTTCTTTGGTTACATTTATTCCTCGGTATTTTATTGTTTTTGGTGCAATTGTAAAAGGAATCAACTGACTCCTTAATTTTCTTTCTGTTGTTTCATTATTGGTGTATAGAAATGCAACAAATTTCTGTTGTTTATTTTGTATCCTGTGACTTTACTGAATTAATTTATCAGTTCTAGCAGGTTTTTGATGGTATTTTTTGGGTTTACTATGTAGAATATCATGCCATCTGCAAATAATGACATTTTTACATCTTCCTTGCTGATATGTAAGCCTTTTTTTGTCGATATTATTGCCTTCCATATTTATAAAAAAGAAGTAATTCATTCATTCTTTTTGTATCCTGTATTTTTCACTCAATATTATGTATGTGAAATTCATCTGTTTATGCATTTAACATAACTTCTTTCATTTTTATTGCTATATGGTATTCCACTGTGAGAGTATACTGTGATTTTTTTAAGCAATTTTTTGTTGATTAATGAAAAAGTTACTTCTCTTTTTTATACTATGGCAAACAATATTCCCATAAAAAGTGTTGTACGTGTCTTTTACATGTTTCATCATTTTCTCTAGTGTAGATACATAGAAAAAGAATTTTGGGGCTGTAGGGCATGTACATCTTTCCTAGATACACTGCCAAATTGATCTCCACAGTGGTTGTACCCATTTCTATATCACCAGCAGTGTTAATGAATTTTCATTTCTCCCCATCCACGGAAAACATAAGCTAGTTGATTCAGAAAGATGTAAGAAAGATTGGTTCAGCAAATATTTATTGTGTTTCCAGCACATGCATGGAAAAATCAGTTATCCTGGAAACAAATCTACTGTCTTAAAAACAGAAAACAACTCTATTTAATACCAAATTAGATCCTATATGTAAAGTATTTCACATACAGTAGGCCCTTTTCCTCAGTCAATTTAGGAATGTACCCATACAGGCTAATATGGTAATGTTAATGATAAAAACATTTATAAGGCAGTCTATTCCCCAAAATAGAAAAATGTCTGCATATAGGTTGAAGAGGAGAAGATAAAAGAGGAATATCATCCTGTCTGTTGAAAGGACTATGTCTCAGAAGGAGATCACATCTGTTTTTCAACTCCCTTGCCATCCTTTACTAGAGCTGAAGGAAGTTGTATCATAAAATAGAGTGACACGAAAAGGTTTTTCCTTCATTTTGTAATCAAAATAAGAGTAATCTGCCCATCCTCTTCACCTTAGTGACCTTTCTACTTGAACTATTTAAAGCCTATTCGTAATTACAAGTGGGACTGTTTTCAAATAAGCTGGACCTAAGTGAGCTTGTAACCTTGTCCGTGATAGCAACTGGATTCAAACTCATGTCTGGAGAGGATAAGAAATGATGAAAATCAAGAGCACATAACCCCTTGCATTAGATTGTCGATTTCAGATTCAAGAAATTAAAGGAAAACTCAAAAAGCAGATGGAAGCAAATGAAAATAAAATCATAATGGTCCAAACCCTTTGGGATACAGGAAAAGAATTTCTTTTTCCTTCGCTTAAATAGTTTATTGTCAACTTGGTTTCCATATAAAACCCAGTGCCCATCCCAACAAGTGCCCTTCTCCATGCCCATCACCTTCCTTTCCCCCCCCCCAACCCCCATCAGCCCTCAGTTTGTTCTCAGCATTCTTGAGTCTCTCATGGTTTGCCTCTCTCCCTCTGGCCAACTATTTTCTCCTTCTCCTCCCCCATGGTCCTCCATTAACTTCCTCCTAATCCCCCTATACACGCAATCATATGGTATCTGTCCTCTGCCTGACTTATTTCTGTCGGCATAACACCCTTTGCTTCCACCCATGTTGCTACAAATGGCCAGATTTCATTGCCATGTAGTATTACATTGTATAGATAAACCATATCTTCTTGATCCATTCGTCCGTTGATGGACACTTAGGCTCTTCCCATGATTTAGCTATTGTTGAGAGTGCTGCTCTGAACATTGGGGTACATGTGCTCCTATGCAACAGCGCTCCTGTATCCCTTGGGTAAATAACTAGCAGTGCTATTGCAGGGTCATAGGTGAGTTCTAATGTTAATTTTTTTGAGGAACCTCCACACTGTTTTCCAGAGGGTGTGCATGAGTTTACATTCCCACCAACAGTGTAGGAGGGTGCCCGTTTCTCCAAATCCTCGCCAGCATCTATAGTCTCCTGATTTGTTCATTTGAGCCACTCTGACTGGTGTGAGGTGGTATCTCAGTGTGGTTTTGATGTGTATTTCCCTGATGAGGAGGGATGCTGAGCATCGTTTCATGTGTCTGTTGGCCATCTGGATGTCCTCTTTGGAGAAGTGTCTGTTCATTTCTTCTGCCCATTTCTTCACTGGTTTTTTTGTTTTTCGGGCGTGTAGTTTGGTGAGTTCCTTATAGATTCTGGATATTAACCCTTTATCTGATATGTCATTTGCAACTATCTTTTCCTGTTCTGTCAGTTGCCTATTAGTTTTATGGATTGTTTCCTTTGTCGTGCAGAAGCTTTTTATCGCGATGAGGTCCCAATCGTTTATTTTTGCTCTTGATTCCCTTGCTTCTGGGGATGTATCAAGTAAGAAATTGCTGCGTTGGAGGTCAAGGAGGTTGTTTCCTGCTTTCTCCTCTAGGGTTTTGATGGTTTCCTGTCTCACATTCAGGTCCTTATCCATTTTTAGTTTAGTTTTGTGTATGGTGTGACAAAGTGATCTAGTTTCATTCTTCTGCATGTTGCTGTCCAGTTCTCTCAGCACCTTCTGTTAAAGGGGCTGTCTTTTTTCCATTGGATACTCTTTCCCGCTTTGTCAAAGTTTAGTTGGCCATCCATTTCTGGGTCGAATTCTGAGTTCTCTATTCTACTCCATTGATCTATGTGTCTGTTTTTGTGCCAATACCATACTATCTAGATGATTACAGCTTTGTAGTATAGGCTAAAGCCTGGGATGGTGATGTCTCCTGTTTTGGTTTACTTCTTCAATATTACTTTGGCTATTTGGGGCCTTTTGTGGTTCCACACAAATTTTAGGATAGTTAGTTCTAGCTCTGAGAAGAATGCTGGTGCAAGTTTGATTAGGATTGCATTGAATGTTTAGATTGCTTTGGGTAGTAATGAATTTTAACAATATTTATTCTTCCAATGCTTCCATGAGCATGGAATGTTTTTCCATTTCTTTGTGTCTTTTTTAATTTCCTTCATAAGTTTTCTATAGTTTCTATCATAAAGATTTCTGATATCTTTGGTGAGGTTTATCCCTAGGTATTTTATGGTTTTTTTGTGCAATTGTGAAAGGGATCAGTTTCTTGATTTCTCTTTCTGCTGTTTCGTTATTGGTGTATAAAAATGCAACCGATTTCTGTACGTTGATTTTGTACGCTGCAACTTTGCTGGATTCATGGATCAATTCTAGTAGGCTTCTGGTGGAGTCTGTCAGTTTTTCCCTGTGGAGTATCATGTCGTCTGCAAAAACTGAAAGTTTGATTTTGTCTTTGTTAATTCTGATGCCTTTTATTTCATTTTGTTGTCTGCTTGGTCATGCTAGGACTTCCAGCACTATGCTAAATAACAATGGTGAGAGTGGACATCCCTGTCGTGTTCCTGATCTCAGGGAAAGCTCTCAGTTTTTCCCCATTGAGGATGATGTTAGCTGAGGGCTTCTCATAGATGACTTTGATGATGTTTAAGTAACTTCCTTCTATCCCCACTTATCAAAGGTCTTTACTAAGAAGGGATGCTGTATTTGGTCAAATGCTTTTTCGGCATCTATTGACAGGATCATGTGGTTTTTATCTTTTCTATTGCTGATGTGATGTATCACATTGATTGACTTGTGAATATTGAACCAGCCGTGTAACCCAGGAATGAATCTCACTTGATTATGGTGGATAATTCTTATGTGCTGTTGAATTAGATTTGCAAGGATATTTTGTGGATTTTTGCATCTGTATTCATCAAGGATATTGGCCTGTAGTTCTCTTTTTTTGCTGGGTCTCTGTCTGAGTTGGGAATCAAAGGGATGCTGGCTTTGTGGAAAGATTCCAGAAGTTTTCCTTTCATTTCTATTTTTTGGAATAGCTTGAGAAGAATGGGTATTAAATGTGTTATAAATGTCTGGTAGGATTCCCCAGAGAAGCCACCTGCCCAGGGCTCTTAACTTCTTGGGAGATTGTTGATAAATGATTCAATTTGTCACTAGTTATGGTCTGTTCAGGTTTTCTACGTCTTCCCATGTGAATTTTGGTAGTGTGTGTGTGTTTAAGAATTTTTCAATTTCTTCTAGGTTGTCCAGTCTGTTGGCTTATAATTTTTCATAGTGTTCCCTGATAATTGCTTATGGGTCAGGGATTGGTTGTAATAAATGCATTTTCATTCATGATTTTGTGCCCTTGGGTGCTCTCTCTTTTCTTTTTGAGAAGCCTTGCTAGAGGTTTGTCAATCTTGTTTATTTCTTCACAAAACCAACTCTCGGTTTCACTGATCTGTTCAGCTCTTTTCTTTTGATTATATATTGTTTATTTCTGCCCTGATTTTTGTTATTTCTCTTCTCCTACTGGGTTTGGTGTCCTTTTGTTACTCTTCTCCTAGTTCGTTTAGGTGAGCTGTTAGATTTTGTACTTGTGCTTTTTCTAATTTCTTGACATAGGCCTGGAGAGCAATGTACTTTCCTCTTAGGACTGCCTTTGCCGCATCCCGTAGAGTTTGGATTGTTGTATTCACATTTTCATTTGTTTCCACGTTTTTTTTTTTTTTTTTATTTTTTTTTACAAATAGTTTATTGTCAAATTAGTTTCTACATAACACTCAGTGCTCATCCCCAAAGTGCCCTCCTCCATGCCCATCCCCCCTCCCCCCCACATCCATCAGTCCTCAGTTTTTGTCAGCATTCAAGAGTCTCTCATGGTTTGCCTCTCTCCCTTTCCCCCACCATTTCCGCCCTTCTTCTCCCCCTTGTTCCTCCGTCAAGTTCCTCCTAATCCTCCTATACGTGCAAACATATGATATTTGTCCTTCTCTGCCTGACTTATTTCGCTCAGCATAACACCCTCAAGGTCCATCCATGTTGCTACACATGGCCAGATTTCATTGTTTCTCATTGCCATGTAGTATTCCATGGTATAGATAAACCACATCTTCTTGATCCATTATAGCTAAAACATGGAAAGAGCCTAAGTGTCCATCAACAGATGAATGGATCAAGAAGATGTGGTTTATCTATACCACGGAATACTGCATGGCAATGTTTCCACATGTTTTTAAATTTCTTCTGTAATTGCCTGATCGGCCCATTCGTTCTTTAGTAGGGTGTCTTTAACCTCCATTTTTTTGCAGGTTTTCCAGACTTTTTGCTGTGTTTGATTTCAAATTTCATAACATTGTGATCTGAAAGTGTGCATGGTATGATCTCAATTCTTTTATATTTATTGAGGGCTGCTCTATGTCCCAATATGTGATCTATATAGGAGAATGTGCCATGCACACTTGAGAAGAAAGTGAATTCCATGGCCTCAGGAAGTAGAGTTCTAAATATATCTGTCAAATCCATCTGTTCCAATGTGTCATTCAAGTCCATTGTTTCTTTATTGATTTTCTGTCGAGTTGATCTATTCATTTCTATAAGTGGAGTATTAATGTCCCCTGCTATTAGCACACTCTTGTCTATAAGATTGTTTCTGTTTGTTATCCATTGTTTTACGTTTTGTGTTTTTTTTTTTTTTTTGCTTTCATATTTGGTGCATAAGCATTTATAATTTTTAGTTCTTCCTGATGGATAGACCCTATTATTATTATATAATGCCCGTCTTCATCCCTTGCTACTGCCTTTACTTTAAAGTCAATTTTGTCTGACATAAGTATAGCTACTCCAGCTTTCTTTTGACTTCCAGTAACATGATATATATTTCTCCATCCTCTTACTTTCAATCTGAAGGTGTCCTCAGGTTTAAATGAGTGTCTTCTAGACAGCAAATCAGGGTGTTTTGTATGTTTATCCATTCTCCTACCCTATGTCTTTTGATTGGAGCATTTAGTCCTTTTATGTTCAGTGTATCAATGAAAAATATGGGTTTAGAGTCATTGTGTTTTCTGTAGGATTCATGCTTGTGGTGGTATCTCTGGTACCTTGTGTTCCTTGCAACATTTCCCTCATAGAGTCCCCGTCAGGATTTCTTGTAGGGCTGGTTTAGTGGTGACGAATTCTTTCAATTTTTGTTTATTTGGAAAGACTTTTATCTCTCCTTCTATTCTGAATGACAGGCTTGCTGGATAGAGGATTCTTGGCTGCATATTTTTTCCATTCATCACATGAATGGAAATTGAAGATCTCCTGCCATTCCTTTCTGGCCTGCCACGTTTCACTAGACAGATCTGTCACCACTCTGTTAGGTTTCCCTTTGTATGTTAGGGCCGTTTTATCCCTAGCTGCTTTCAGAATTCTCTCTTTGTCCTTCTGTTTTGCCAGTTTCACTATGATATGTCCTGCAGAAGATCAATTCTAGTTATGTCTGAGGGGAGTTCTCTGTGCCTCTACGATTTCCATTCTGTTTCCTTCCCCAGATTGGGGAAGTTCTCTGCTATAATTTGTTCAGGGACTCCTTCAGTGCCTTTCCCTCTCTCTTCCTCTTCTGCTGTTCCTATCATAAGGTATATTGTTCTGTTTGATTATATCACTCAGCTCTTGAACTCTCCTTTTGTGTTCCTTTGATAGATTATCTCTCTTTTTCTCAACTTCTTCTTTTTCTATAATCCTGTCTTCTAATGCACCTAATCCTGTCTCTGCCTATTCAATCTGTGTATTGGAGGCCTCCATTTTATTATACATCTCACTTATAGCATTTTTTAATTCATCACAACTATTTTCAAGCGCCATAGTCTTTGTGGCAATAGCTTCTCTGATATCTTCCATGCCTTTTTCAAGCCCCGCATTTAATTTTATGACTATTGCTCTAAATTCTTGTTCACTTTTGTTTCTTATATCTGTTTTGAGGAGTTTTTTAGCTGTCATTTCTTCTTGGAATTTATTTAGAGGAGAGTTCTTCTCTTTCATCATTTTGGCTAGTTTTCTGTCTCTTGTTAGTTTTAAAGGCTTGTTATGCACTCTGTAACTGCGAGTACTGCTGTACTAAAGGAGGCTCATTGACTGTCCATGGCTTGTCCATTGACAAAGTGTTCTTTGAATGGTGTCTCTTGGTCTCTGTTGTTGAGACTTTGGTTTTTTATTTCCATATTTGTAGTGGTATTTGGGACTCTCCACCATGTGTACTTTGGCTTGTTACTTGAGGTAGCTCTTGAAAAGAAAACAGACAGACCAACCCAAAGGGAACAAAGTTACGCAAATGCACAGACAATTCCAACCAACAAGCAAAATGAAAGGGGGATAAAAGAGAATCAAAAATAAAGAGGAAAAGGAAAGAAAAATGAAAAAAATCCTAAAAGACACAGAACAGTCTAAAAGCATAAAATCAGAATTCCCAGGTACAAATAAAGAGCCTTGTGTATGCAGTGCTGATGGAAGAGTATATACAAAGAGAGAAATGAAAGGGTGGGGAGAAACGAAATTGGCTAATGAGGAGGCAGAGGGACTAAGAGGCTTAATTCAGAGAGAGAAAGAGGAGAATATGGTAGGAGGCGAGGAGAAAGAAACAAAGATAATGTTCCTTGGAGAAAATATATAGGCTGAATCCTCCGAAGAGAGAGACACAGAAATGTAGTGGTAGAGGTGTAGAATATACATCTAGAGAATGGAGTAAATGTGACTGTTTATGTAAACCAATGCCCAGAGTGCCCAGTCCAACAGCGGGGAGGGATACGAATGAGACAAGGGAAAATATATCTGAAAATAAAGAATTGATCTAGAATTAATCATGGCACTGCATCCATGTTGCTCTTGCCCTGTGCTCAGGTAAAAAAATAAGCAGCTCTCTAGAGGGGATGGGCGTGGTTTGGTGGAGGCAGTTCTTTGCCTCCACAATGTCCTGATGGCTGCTCCCTGAAGACCAACCCTGGTGATTGTGGGTAGAACAATGGTGGCGCACCAGTCCCTTCTGGAACCAAGCATTGCAAAGCACCTTTTTGGGTCTGTCCCCTGTGCCACGGGCATAGCCAAAGTGGGCCGTGTTCTATGTCCCAAGCCACACCTTGTTTCCAGATCTTAGTCCAGGCGATTTATTGATATTGCCCCAAACATAAACCCACAAGCCAGTTTCTTCTCAGCCCTGAATTGAGCCAGGAGAGCAGTAGAATATTTTCATACCAGGCCGCTTCCCTGCGAGATCGTGCCTGGAGAGCAGCGGGGCAGTTTCTCCTGGTACCGCCTGGGACCAGGGCACCCAGCCCAAAGTCAGCACCACCACTGGAATTAGGATCACTGTCTGTCCTGAGCTAAGGTTTTTCTTTTTTCCAGGGACAGGGACAGTTTCTTGAGCAGTTTTAACCACTCTTTCTGTTACCCTTGACTCACTGTGGCTCCCCACAAAGGGGGTTCCCACCCATCCCTCCGTGTCTCTGGGTCCTGCCCCAATTTTATTTTCCCCAGTTCCTACTCACATGCCTGTGAGGATGTTTTCTCAGCGGACTTTGTTTCTTTTCCTCCCAAACTCCTGCAGTTCAGTGTCCTATAGATTCAGGCCTTCTCGCTTTGAGAAATGGGGTTTTAGTGACATGTACGGAGCTCCCTACTTTTCTGACATCTTATCTCCTCACCACCACATTAGTTAAACTCAACGTTTCGTTTTACAACTGAAAGAAATATTGGACTTTTGGGGTATAACTCTTGTCCTTGCTGGACCTATGAGTGTTGAGGGCTGGTTTCCTCTGCAAAATTTATGCTTGGTATAGAAAAATAATTTTATGACTGGAATGCTGAAATTATGCTTAGGAAATGAAACTAGAGAAGAAAACGAAAGGTGTTGTTTGCCTATGGATTTACTACCTATGATGATTTATTCTCCTTATAATGTCCTTCTATATAACAGTTTTACTGTGTGTAAATGCTATTATAGCATCCTCATATTAACAGTGGTGCAGTGGCAATATTTCTATTTACTGGATGTACTAGATGACTAAATATTAATATAATACATATAATTCTATTCATAATAAGTCTTCCTTCTTTTATTTGTCTATCTCCTTTTATTTTTCCCATTCTTTTTTATTCTCACACTCTTTCTCTTTCTCACTCAACATTTACTGAGTGCCTGCTCTTTAGAACACCCTCTGCTACTTCTGTATCCCTGGGAGTACAGAGATAAATAGAATCTAGTTCCTGCACTCAAAGATCTCACAGTCTAGACCCCCAAATAGACAGTTATAGTACACTGTATTCAATTCTGTTATTATATACACAGTACTTGAGGGATAACATGGAGGAACCCCAAATCAAGAGTAGGCTGTGAGGCATGGAAGAAACCTTAGAAAAGATACCTTGGAGAATATGGAACAGGAATGGAATCCTAAAAGATGAAGTACAGTTAGCTACTGAATGGAGTGTGAGGAAAGGGCATACCTTGTACAAAGATAGAAGGCTGTCAAGGTATACACTGATCAACTCAGAAAGCATCTTGTATGTCCTGTCAAGTTGTATAAACTTGCAGCCAATACTGAAAGCTTTTAAGCAGGGGAATTGGGTAGATTTTATATCGTTTATTCCATTTATTTCTGGCTCTGTGGCCTTGGGAAAGCCATTTAACTTCTCTGAAGTTTGGTTTCCTCATTTGTAAAACAACAGTCATCATGTATATTATAATGTAACTCTGATGATTACATGGAATCACATGCCCAGACTGTGCATGATGTATTAGAGCTACTCAGAAATTATTTGATTCTCTTTCCTTTATACTCATTTGTGACTTCTTACATTATATGGTAGTTTAACAAGCGTATCTTAAGGACTTATTTGTGCCAGTTCCAATTTTGGACCCTAGATATACAGTCAAATAAGACAGTCCTTGGCTTCATGGAGTTCAGGGGTTTATACCTCAGTCTGATAATCACAAGACCATGGTTTCTTTTCTTCTCTATGCCATTAAGAAACCAATTCATTCTCTAGCTGTCTTCAAACTTCTCTCTCTCCCCATCCATCTTTACCTTCTTCCCTCCTCTGTCAAACAACCTTAGCCCTTCTCCTACCCATTGTCTTTCCATACGAACTTTGTATCCTTTCCTCTTTACTTGTTTTTTCTCACTTTCCCCCTCCATATAGAAACAAAGTTAAATCTTTCCTGTATTAAAAACAGAGCCCCGTCCTTACCCATAAGGCCTGGAGAGAGACCACAGCATAGCCATGTTGGTCCTTCTAGTGTTAGTCAAAGCCCTGGACCAACAGGAACTCAGGAATCAGCATTATTTAGAAATGGAGCTAGATGGTTTCAGGATGGTCTTTTAGAGAAATCAAAGGTGCCTAGTTTAGTGATGGTAGGAGTTGGGAGTGATAGTAGTGACCAGTATTGTCCAGAACCAAATAGGATCTAGCTCTAGAAAACATGATTACCAATATAGGGACTAAGGCATAGGAAATTAGTATGGGACTCAACTGAGATGCAAGGTGGAAACTGAGTATTAGGAACCAGGTGGAAATCCTGATATCTCAAATGAGACACAAAGTCAAAGTCAGGCTAGTAGTCATATTGATGTAGTGGAGAGTTCAGTGTTTGGGGCCACAGTGCTCAATCTATCTTACCCATGGTAGGCCTATTCTTAGCAACCAGAGGCAACTAGATGTATAAGAGCATGTCAAGTAGCTCCCCCTCTTGGAAGGAAAAGGAACCAACTGGCTAAAGTCTTGGAGATATTGGAGAAAGAACATTCAAAGTAGAGCAAATAACATGAAGAAGAAGCACACTATGAAAAAATGTGGCATATTTAAAGAATGTAGAATACCCTGGTATGGTTAGAGCATGAGTAGTTCATACAAGGAGTACAGGATATGAGACTGGAAAGTTGATTGGGATGAGACTGAGGGCTTTGTGTGCCAGGCAAAAGAGTTTGTGACTTGGTATTGAATTAATTTTTACTATTGATATCCCATAACTGGGGTCTTGGGATGTAATTTAGTGGCATGCTGTTGTTTTTTCTTATAAAGTATATGATAGTTTCTTCACGAGATTGTCTATTTTCACATTAGAAAATTGGCATCCAGGAAGTGAAGCTTTTTGTTTAAGGTAGCATAAATAGTAAATGGAAAAGGCAGAGTTTAAACCTGGTTCAGTTTCTTTAACATAATCTAGTATAGTATTTAGTTAGAAGAAAGGACTTATAGCAGCATTATCAACAATAGCCAAATTATGGAAAGAGTCCAAATGTCCATTGACTGATGAATGAATAAAGAAGATGTGGTATATATACCACATATAAATAAATAAATATGTAATATATATATAATAAAAAGAATGAAATCTTGCCATTTGCAATGATGTAGATTGTGCTAGACAGTTTTATGCTAAGAAAAATAAGTCAGAGAAAGACAAATACCATATGATTTCATTTATATGTGGAATTTAAGAAACAAAACAAATGAGCAAAGGGAAAAAAGAGAGAGAGAGAGACAAACCAGGAAAGAGACTCTTAACTATAGAGAACAAATTGATGCTTTCCATAGAGGAGGTGGATGGGTGGATGGGTTAAGTAGGTGATGGGGATTGAGAAGTGCACTTATTGTGATGAGCAGCAGGTGTTGTATGGAAGTGTTGAGTCAGTAAATTGTATACCTGAAAGTAATATTATCTTTAATGTTAACTGATTGGAAGGTATATAAACATTTAAAAAAAGAAGCAAGAACTTTTGAGTCACATTTGTGTTTGAATCTTGTCTCCCTCATCTGTAGCTGTGCAACCCAGAGGAAACTAGTTCTCTGAACCTCAGACTCATTCCTTATCTATGAAATGCAGAAAACAGTAGTAACAGAGGCTTCTTTGAAGATTTAAAGAAGTAATGCATGTAAAATGCATGGTATAATGACTGGCAAATGGTCTTCAATAAATGGTTACTTTATAGTATTATATATAATTTAGATAAAAATGTTATTTTACTTGCAAAAGTGGCCCAAAATAATTGATCAAAAGGAGTTGATGTAATAATATACTTATGGGGATGTAGTTCACATTAGTTTTTTTTTTTTAATTTTTAACATTTATTTATTTTTGAGACAGAGAGAGACAGAGCATGAGCTGGGGACGGGCAGAGAGAGAGGGAGACACAGAATCTGAAGCAGGCTCCAGGCTCTGAGCTGGCTCTCAGCACAGAGCCTGATGTGGGGCTCGAACCCACGGACCACGAGATCATGACCTGAGCCGAAGTCGGACCCCTAACCGACTGAGCCACCCAGGTGCCCCCACATCAGTTATTTTTAATCATGCCCAGTAGTTTGATGCTGTGGTCATATTTGGATCCAAATTAATGCTTGTTCTACAGCTGCGTTTGCGCGTCAGCTTCATTGATTTATTCAACAGATATTTATTAGGTCGCACTATATACCAGAGACTGTTTCATGTACAATGAATAGGACAGATGAAGTCTCTGCCCATGTATAGCTTACATTATAGTGGTGTAGCAGGGGGTGGGAAGCCAATAATTAGATAAAATAAATAATTTTAGGTAAAAAATAATTTTAGATAATGATAAATGTTATTATGACAATAAAATGGGCAATTTGGCAATAGTTGACTGGTGGGGTTGTAGATAGCAGGGGGTGGGGCAACTTTAGACGGGTTTATACTGGAAAGTCTCTAAAATGGTAACATTGTAGCTATGGCCCTAATGTTGAAAAAGAGCCAGTCTTGGGTAGAACTGGAGAAAGAATGTTTTAGTCATGAAGAACAATTAAGTTCCAGTCTCTGAGATAAGAGCAAGTTCGATGGCATGTTTAAGAAACTGAAAGAAGTTCTTTGTTGCTGGGATGAACACTGGGGACAGAGTGGTAGAAGATGTAGTTTGATAAGCAGACAGGGATCAGATCATGTGGGGTTTTATAGGTCATAGTAATTTAATTCTACGGACAACAGAGGATGCTGGAAGGTTTTAAGCTGAAGGAAGTAATGGGACTGATTTCAACTTTTAAAATGTTTACTTATTTTGAGAGAGAGAGAGAGAGATTGAGAGAGAGAGAGAGAGTGAGAGCAGGGCAGAGAGAGAGGGAGACAGAGAACCCTAAGCAGGCTCTGCACTGTTAGCACAGAGCCTGCTGTGGGCTCGAACTCATGAACTGTGAGATCATGACCTGAACTGAAATCAAGAGTTGGTTGCTTAGCCAACTGGGCCACTGAGGTGCCCAGATTTCTATTTTTTGATAATATTAGCTTTTGCTTATTGGATACAGTGATAAGCACAGTACATGTATTTGCCTTATTTTAATACTCAAATAATCCAAATTCAATAGGGTATTATGGTTTTTTAAAAATTATTTTGAGAATTAAGAAATCTGAAGTTTAGGGAGGTTAACTTTTCAAAAGTCATAAAATTAGTAATTGATATAACCAGATTTTGAGTTCGAGTCTGTCTGATCCCTGCACCTACTATTTTTTTTACTGTGGTTCAAAAGAATATATGTATCTATAAAATTTGCTATTTTAATCATTTTTAAGTGTACATTTGAATGATATTGATTACATTGAAAATTATGAGCAACCACCACTGCTACATTGTTCTAAAGCCGTTTCACCATCCCATATACAAACTCAGTAGCCATTAAGCAGTAGTTCACCTTTCTAACCTCTCCTCAGCTCCTAATAAACTCTAAACTACTTTCTGTCTCTAGGAATTTTTATATTCTACATACTTCATATAAGTGGAATCATACAATACTTGTCTTTTCGTGTCTTTTGTTATTTCACTTATGTGATGTTTTCAAGGTTCATCCATGTTGTAGCATGTATGAGAATTTCATTCATTTTTGTAGTTGAATATTGCATTGGATGTATATACCATATTTTGTTCATTCATTCATCCATTGTTGAGTGCTTGGATGGTTTCCAGCTTTTGGCTATTGTGAATGATTCTTTAATAAACAATGGCAACCAGGTATCTGTTTGAGTCCCTGTTTTTAATTCTTTGGAATATATACTTAGGAGGGGAATTACTAGGTCATACAGTAATTGTATGTATAAATTTTTAAGGAAATGGCAAAATGTATTCAAAGGTGGATGTAACACTTTATATTCTTGTCAGCAGTGTGCAGTGTTTTCAATTTCTCCACATCCTTGCTGACACTTGTTATTTTCCATATTTTTTAATTATAGCCATCCAAGTACGAATGCAGTGGTACCTTGTGGTTTTGATTTACAGTTTTAATGACTAATGATGTTGAGTATCTTTTCTTGATTTTATTGTCATTTGTGTATCTGGAGACATGGAGAAAAGTTTATTCAAATATTTCCTATATATTTTTTGCTCATATTTTCTAAACATTTAATTATTTGTGTGACTGTTGTTCAGTTGTGAGAGTGTTTTGTGTATTCTAGACACTAGATCCTTATCAGATGTATAATTTGCAAGTATATTTTTTTTCATTCTGTAGATTGTTGTTTTACTTTCCTGACAACATCCTTTGATGCACAAAAGTTTTTAATTTTGGTGAAATCTAATTTGTTTTTTTCTTTTGTTGTTCATGACTTAGGAGTTACATCTAATAATTCATTCCATTGCCATGACCTTGGGGTCATGAAAATTTACCTTGATATTTTTTTCCTAAGAGTTTATGATGCTATTATATTTAGGTGATTGATCCATCTTTAGTTAATTTTTGTATATGGCATGAAGCAGAGGTCCAACTTTATTCTTTGGCATATGGAAATCCAGTTGTCCTAGCACCATTCTTATTGAAGACATGATTTATTTCCACCATTGAATGATATTGATACCCTTGTCAAAAATCATTTAGCCACAGATGCCTGAGTTTATTTCTACATTGTCACTTCTCATTTGTTCCATATGTTAATCTTATGCCAGTACTACACTGTTTGGATTACTGTAGTTTCATAGTAACTTTTGAAATTAGAACGTGTGGGCTCTCCAATTATGTTCTCTTTCCAAAATATTTTGACTACTCAGGGCCACTTAGTCATATGATCCTCATATGAGTATGAGGATCAGTTTTTACATTTCTTCCAAAAAGGTTGGATTTTGATAGAGATTGCATGAATCTGTAGATCAGTTTTGGTAGTACTGTCATGTTAACGATAATTAGTCTGTGATCTATTTAGGTCTTCTTCAATTTCTTTCACAATATTTTATAGCTTTAAGTGGAAAAGTCAACTCCTTTGTTAAATTTATTTCTAGGTAATTTATTCTTTTGGATACTGTTGTAAATGAAATCATTTTATTAATTTTCTTTTTCATGTTGTGCATTGGTGGTGTATAGAAATACCACTGGTTTTCTTCTGTTGATTATGTCCCCTATAACATTGCTGAATTCATTGATTAGCTCTTTTAGCTTTCTTGTCTTTTTTTTGTTATTTTGTATATATACAATCATGTCATTTGTGGAGAGACATAGTTTCACCTCTTCCCTTTCAATATAGATGTACTTCATTTATTTTTCTTGCCTCATTGCCCTGTTTAGTACTTCCAGAACAATGTTGAATAGCAGTTGTGAAAGCAACCATTCTTATCTTGTTTCTTGACCTTAGGTGGATAGCTTTCAGCCTTTTGACATTTAATATGATGCTATCTGTGCATTTTTAATGAATGCCCTTCATTATGTTGAGGAAATTGCCTTCTCTTCCTAACTGCTGAATGTTTTTATTATCAAAGGCTTTTGAATTTTGTCAGATGACTTTTCTGTATCAATTCAAATGTGTTTTTTGTCTTTATTCTACCAATGTGGTATATTACATTGATTTTCTATTTTTACTGAAGTGTAATTGGCATAAAATATTATATTAATTTCGGATGTACAATATAGTGAGTTGGTATTTATGTACATTATGAAATGATCACCACGATAAGTCTATTTACCATCTATCACCATATGGTATTATTACAATATCATTGTCTTTATTGTCTATACTGTACTGTACTTTACATGCATGTGATTTATATATTTTTTAAGTACTTCTTAACACCTCTCAACTATTTTGCGCATTCCCCTGACACCTCCCCTCTGGCAATCACCAATTCTTTGTGTTTATGAATCTGTTTCTGGTTTTGTTTGTTTTGTTCATATTTGTTGTATTTTTTAGATTCTACATGTAAGTGGAATCATACAGTATTTGTCTTTCTGTGTCTGACTTACTTTACTTAGCATAATACCATCTAGGTACATTATGCTGTCACAAATGCTAATATTTTGTTCTTTTTATGGCTGAGTAATATTCCTGTGTGTGTGTGTGTGTGTGTGTGTGTGTGAGTGTGTGTGTCTCTGTGTGTCTGTGTAAAACCTTGTAGATATCCACTCATTTATCAATGGACACTTGGGTTGCTTCCATATGCTGGCTATTGTATATAATGCTGCAATTTAGGTAGGGCTACACATGTGTTTTTGAATTAATGTTTTCATTTTCTTTGGATAAATACTAAGAAGTGGAGTTGCTGGATCATAATTTAGTTCTATTTTTGTTTTACTGAGGAAAATCCATAATGTTTTCCACAATGGCTACACCCTTTACATTCCTATCAACTGTGCACAAGGGTTTCTCTTTCTCCACATCCTTGCCGACACTTGTTATTTCTATTCTTTTTGATTAATGGCCATTCTGACTGGTGTGAAGTGACATCACATTTTGGTTTTGATTTGCATTTCCTTGATGATTAGTGATACTGAACATCTTTTCATGTGTTTTTTGGCCATCTGTATGTCTTCCTTAGGAAAATGTCTATTTAAGCTCACTTTCCACTTTTATTTTTTTATTATTATTTTTTTTAATGTTTTATTTATTTCTAGGAGAGAGAGAGAGAGACAGCGTGAGCAGGGGAGGGTCAGAGATAGAGGGAGTTACAGACTGAAACAGGCTCCAGGCTCTGAGCTGGCAGTCAGCACAGAGCCCGACGCGGGGCTCGAACCCACGAACCGCGAGATCATGACCTAAGCGAAAGTCGGACGCTTAACCGACTAAGCCACCCAGGCGCCCCTCACTTTCCACTTTTAAATCAGATTATTTTTCTTTAGGTAGAGTTGTATGAATTCTTTATTTTGAATATTAGCCCTTTATGTCAGATATATAATTTACAAATACCCTCTCCCAATCAGTAGGTTGCTTTTTCTTTTGTAGACAGTTCTTTCACTGTGTGAAAGCTTTTTAGTTTGTTGTAGTCACAATAGTTTATTTCTGTTTTTATTACCCTGGCCTGAGGAGACAGATCCAAAAAATATATATTTTGCTAAGGCTGATATCTAAGAGTTTACTATCTCTGTTTTCCTTAGAATTTTATGGTTTGGGGTCTCATATTTAGGTATTTAGTGCATTTTGAATTTGTTTTTGTATATGATGTAAGAAAGTAGTCCAGTTTCTTTCTTTCTTTTTTTTCATGTAGCCCTCCACACTGTTTTATGAAGAGACAGTCTTTCCCTCATTGTAAAGTTTTGTCTCTTCTGCCATAGATGAATTGACCATATAAATGCAGATTTATGTTTGGGATTTCTATTGTGTTGCATGGATCTATAGGCCTGGTTTTGTGCCAGCACTAGTATGGACATTTTAACAATATTAAGTCCTCCAATCCATGACCACAGTATATCTTTGTTTTATCAGTGCCTTATAGTTTAAAGAGTATAGGTCTTTCACCTCCTTGGTTAAATTTATACCTGGGTTTTTTAATGCAATTGTAAATGGGATTGTTTTCTGCTAACTCATCATTAGTATATAGAAATGCAACAGATTTTTGAATATTAATATTGTATCCTGCAACTTTACTGAATTCATTTATTACTTCTAATAGAATTTTTGTAGAGTCTTTAGGGTTTTCTGTATATAGTATCATATCATCTGCAAAGATTGAGTTTTGCTTCTTTTCAGTCTTGATGACTTTTATTTCTTTTTCTTGTCTTATTGTTGTGGCTGTGACTTGCAATACTATATTTAATAAAACTGATGAGAAGAACATCCTTGTCTTGCTCCTGATCGTAGAGGAAAGTATTGCAGCTTTCTAAAACTACATACAATGTTAGCTGTGGCTTTGTAATATACAACCTTTACTATGTTGAGATATGTTCCCTCCAGAGCCACTTCATTAAAAGTTTTCAATTATAAATAGATCTTGAATTTTGTTAAATGCTTTTTATCCATCTATTGAGATGATAATATGATTTTTAGGCTTCATTTTGTTAATGTTTTGTATCACCTTGATTAGTTTGCAGATATTGAACCACTCTTGCATCCTGGAAATAAATCCCACGTGGTCATAATATATGATCATTTTAATGTGTTTGTTGAATTCAGTTTGCTAATATTTTGTTCAATATTATTTACATCTATGTTTATCAGGGATATTGGTTTCTAAATATATTTTATCATCTCTGTCTGGTTTTGTTTTCAAGGTAATGTTGGCCCCATAGAATAAGTTTGAAAGTATTATTGACTTTTCAATTTTATTAATTTTAGTTTGAGAAGAATATTTACTCTTAATTAAATGGTAAAATTCACCGGTTAAGACATCTGGTTCTTGACTTTTGTTTTTTGGGAGGTTTTTGATGACTAATTCAATTTCACTGCTACTAATCAGTCTGTTCAGATTTTCATTTTTTCTTGGGTCAGTCTTGGAAGATGTATACTTCTAGGAATGTATTTATTTTTTTCTAGGATGTCCTCCAACTTGTTGGAATATAATTTTTCCTACTAGTCTCTTTAATTTTTTGAATTTCTGTGGTGTCCGTTGTAACTTCTTTCATTTCTAATTTTATTTATTTGAGTTCTCTTTCTATTTTTTTATGATTATGGCTAAAGTTTTTCAGTTTCATTTATCTTTTTAATGAACCAGCTTTTAGCTCCATTGGTCTCTATTCTATTTATTTTCATTCTGTGCGTTATTACTTACTTCCTTCTACTAATTTTGGGCTTCATTTACTTTTCCTTTCTTAGTTGTTTTAGGTGTATTGTTAGATTATTTATTTGAGATTTTTCTTGTTTCTGGAAATAGACCTGTACCACTATAAATTTCCCTCTTGGCATGCTTTTGCTGCATCCCGTAAATTTTGTAATGCTGTGTTTTCATTTTCATTTGCCTCAAGGCATTTTTAAAATTTCTTCATTGATCAATTGTTTAGTATTATGTTGTCTATCCTTCAAGTATTTCTTTCAGTTTTTTTCTTATAATTAATTTCTAGTATCAAGTCCATGATTATAAAAGTTCCTTCTTTAATTTACTGAAACTTGTTTTGTGGCCTAACATGTGATCTATCCTGGAGAATGTTCTATGTGCACTTCAAAAGAATGTGTATACTGTTGTTTTTGGATGAAATTCTCTGTATACATCTTTTAGTCCATCTGGTCTAATGTGTTATTTAATATCAATGTTTCCTTATTGATTTTCTATCTGGGTGACCTGTGCATTGATTCAAATGAGATATTCAAATCCCTCACTATTATTGTATTGCTCTCAATTTCTCACTTTAGGTATGTTAATATTCTCTCTATATATTTACTGCCAATTTTGGGGTGCATATACATTTATAAATGTTAGATCTTGCTGAATTGACCCCTTTATCACTATGTAGTGTCCTTTTTTTTTTTTAAATTGCAGTATGTTTTAAGGTGTATTTTTCTCTGATATGACTATAGATAGCTACCCTAGCTTTCTTTTTATATGCATTTGCATCGAAGACCTTTTTTCATCCCTTCACTTTCAGTCTATGTATGTCTTTAGATCTGAGTGAGTTTCTTATAGGCAGCCTGTAAATGGGTCTTGTTTTTTATCTACGCAGCCACCCTGTGTCTATTGGTTGGAATATTTAGTCCATTTTTATTTAATATAATTATTAATTGGTAGGTACTTATTGCCATTTTGTTAAGTGTTTTCTGGTTGTTTTTGTACTTCTTCTATGTCCTTTCCTCTCTTGTTCTCTTTCTTTGTGATTAAAAAATTTTATATATAACTATATATATATATATACAACAGTCTGTTTTATGTTGATGGTAGCTTAAGCTTGAATGCATTCTAAAAGCACCCAAGTTTTACTGCCTCCCCCCATCCCAGACTTTATGTTTTTCAAACCATATTTTAAGTCTTTGAATATCTGGGAACTGATTATTGTTGATTTTTCTACTTCTGTCTTTTGACCTCAGTAGCTTATAAGTAAGTGGTTGTCATTTCCTGTATGTTTGCTTTTACAAGTGAAGATTTTTTTTTCCATAATTTTCTTAGTTAAGGTAATAGCCGTTCTTTTCTTAAAGAAGTCTTTTTAACATTTCTTGTAAGGTTGGTTTAATGTAGTTGAAATCTTTTAACAACTTTTGTTTGTCTAGGAAACTAGTTTTCCTTGAATTTAAAATGACAGCCTTGCTGTGTAGAATATTTTTGGTTGAAAGGTCTTTTTTTTCCTTTCTCCTGTTTTCTGTTGTGTATTTAATTTTGAGAGATAGAGCCAAGAGTGAGCATGAGTGGGGGAGGGCCAGAGAGAGAAAGAGAGAGAGAATCCCAAGCAGTCTCCATTCTGTCAACACAGAGCCTGACACAGGGCTCAATCTCATGAACTGTGAGTTTTTGACCTGAGCCAAAATCAAAAGTCAGATGCTGAACTGACTGATCTACTCAGATGCCCTGCTGTCTCCACTTCAGATCTATCATTGCCACTCCCTTCTGTCCTGCAAAGTTTCTCCTGACAGATTAGCTGATAGTCTTATGGGGGTTCTCTTATAAATAACTAGTTTGACATTTGAATTGTAATGTGTCTTGATGTGGACCTCTTTGGCTTCATTTTGTTTTGGGCTCTCTGTATTCCTGGACCTGGACATCTGTTTCCAGCCACAGATTGGGTAAGTTTTCAGCAGTTCTTTCTTCTAATATGCTTTCTTTCCCCTTTGTTTATCTCTTCTGCTTTTTGGACCCCTGAAAGCAAATGTCGGTATACTTAGTGTTGTCTCAGAGGTCCCTTAAACTATTCTTTTTTTGTCTTTTCTATTTGGGTGACTTCTACTATCCTGTCTTCCAGATTACTGCATTATCTAATCTGCTATACATTCCGCTACTATATATATATATTTATTTCAATTATTGTACTCTTCAGCTCTGATTTGTTTTTTTCTTATATAATTTCTGCCTCTTTGTTGAAGTTCTCACTGTTTATCCTTTATTCTCTAGAGTTCCCTTCACATCTTTTTGACCATTATTTTGACTTCATTATCAGGTTCATTGCCAGTCCCTGTTTCTTTTAGTTCTTTTTCTGAGGTTTTCTCTTGTTCTTTTTTTTGGAACATATTATTCTGTCTCCCCATTTTGCCTGACTCTCTGCATTTGTTTCTATGAATTAAGTAGTTCAATTATATCTCCCAGTCTTGAAGGAGTGAGCTTATTTAAAACGTGTCCTGAGGGGTACAGAAATAAAATTTCCCCCAGTCACAAGAACCAGGCATTCCAGAGGTGCTCCCTTTCTGGGCTTCATGCACTTTTCTTTATGGCTGCATTGGTGGATGGGGTTGGCGTTCAATGAGGCTAGCTGAGAGCCCTGGCTGTGGATGCTGATGTCATAGTTTTGGGTGGGGTTAGCCCACTAGTGTAGCTAGCTGCATGGCCTGGCCAGGACTGTTGCAGGCATGCTGGTGGGTGGAGTTTTCCCATCCCAAATGATAGGAATGTTTTGGGTTTGTGTGGTTCCAAGTGGAAGCCACTCACCTGGTATGACAGAGCAGGAGATTTTGTGGGGGGAGTGTTTTTTTGTGGCCAATTCTACCTGCTGGGGGTGGCAGCATGAGAGGCGCTTTGAGGGGACAGGTTTGGTTGTGGCCACCTGCCTGATTTGGTGAGTCAGTAGCCACTCTGCAGGGATTGCCACCTCCAGCCAAACTTGCCCACAGGATGTGGTGCAGCAGGTGCGGTTTCGGAGGTGTATCTGCCAGGGCAGGCAGGTTGAGTGTGTTGGGTTCCCAGGAGAATGCTGGGGAAGAGTAAGTGATGATAACAAAATAGATGGAGATTTTCAGAAATGGTGCTCTTCAGTGCTGGGCCAGCTATGTAGAAGGAAAGTTAAAAAAAAAAAAAAAAGTCACCCACCCCCACTTTTGTTCTTGGAAAAAGCTGCTCCTCCAGCACATATACTAAAATTACTGGTGTATAGACGTGGAATTGATTTCTGTACATTGATTTTATATCCTGCAACTTTGATGAATTTATGTATCAATTCTAGCAGTTTTTTGATGCAGTCTTTTGGGTTTTCCATGTAGAGTATCATGCCATCTGCAAAGAGTGTAAGTTTGAGGTTTTCCTTACAAATTTAGATGTCTTTTTAATTCTTTTTGCTGTTTAATTGCTGAGGCTAAGACTTTCAGTATTATGTTGAAAAACAGTGTTGAGAGTGGACAACCCTGTTGTGTTTCTGACCTTAGGAGGAAACCTCTGTTTTTCCTCATTGAGGATGATATTACCTTTATGGTATTAGGGTATGTTCCCTCTATCCCTCTATCCCTCTAACCCTTTTGAGGGTTTTTATCAAACTTAACAGAGGACCATGGGGGAAAGGAAGGGGAAAAATAGTTGGGGAGAGGGAGGGAGGCAAACCATGAGAGACTCTTGAATACTGAGAACAAACTGAGAGCTGATGGGGGGTGTGAGGGAGGGGAAGGGAGTGATGGGCATGGAGAAGGGCACTTGTTGGGATGAGCACTGGGTGTTATATGGAAACCAACTTGACAATAAACTATAAAATAAAAAAAAGAAAGGGTGCTGTGTTTTGTCAAATGCTTTTTCTATATCTAATGAGAGGATCACATGGTTCTTATCCTTTTATTAATGTGGTGACTCATGTTGCTTGATTTGCAAATATTGAACTAGCCCTGCAGTCCAGGAAATAAGTCCCAGTTGATCATCGTGAATAATTATTTTAGTGTATTGTTGAATTCGGTTTGCTAGTATTTTGTTGACAGTTTTTGCCTCCATGTCCATTAGGGATACTGACCTGTAATTCTCCTCTTTAGTGGGGTTTTTGTTGGGTTTTGGAATCAAGGTAATGCTGCCTCCACAGAGTGCATTTGGAAGCTTTCCTTCCATTTCTGTTTTTTGGAACAGTTTAAGAAAAATAGATATTAACTCTTAATGTTTGGTAGAATTCCCCTGGAAAGCCATCTGGCCCAAGATTCTTGTTGGTTGGGAGATTTTTGACAAATGATTCAATTTCCTTGCTGGTTATGGGTCTGTTCAAATTTGTATTTCTTCCTGATTCAGTTTTGGTAGTGCATGAATTTCTAGGAATTTGTCCATTTCCTCCAGATTGTATAGTTTGTTGCCCATAATTTTTCATAGCATTCTCTTATCATTGTGTTTCTGTGGTGTTGGTTGTGATCTTTTCTTTTTCATTTGTGATTTTATGATTTGGCTCCCTTCTCTTTTGTTTTTGATAAGTCTGGCTAGAGTATTATCAATTTTGTTATTCTTTCAGAGAACCAGCATTTAGTTTCATTGATCTGTTCTAATGTGGGTTGTTTTTGGTTTTGTTTTTGATTTTGTATGTTGTTTATTTCTGTTCTAATCTTATTATTTACCTTCTTCTTTAGGCTTTAGGTTTTACTTGCTGTTCCTTTTCTAGCTTCTTTAGATGTAAGGTTAGATTCTGTATTTGAGACCCATTCCGCCTTTTTGAGATAGGCCTGAATTCCAGTGTACTCACACTAGAAGTCCAATGTGCTACCAATTGTGCCACAGAGCCTGCGCTTGAATTGCAGTGTACTTTCCTCTTAGGACTGCCTTTGCTGCATCCCAAAGAGTTTGGACTGTAATGTTTTCATTTTGCTTGCATGTATTTTTTATCTTCTGTAATTTCTTGGTTAACCCATTCATTTTTAGTTGGATGTTTTTTAACCTCCATGTATTTGAGAGCTTTCTGATTTTTTTTTTCTTCTGGTTGATTGCAAGTTTCATAATGCTGGGTTCTGAAAATATGCATCATATGATCTTGATATTTTTGTATCTGTTGAGGGCTGATTTGTGACCCAATATTTGATTTGTTGTGGAGAATGTTTCATGTACACTTGAGAAGGATGTGTATTCTGCTGCTTGAGGATAAAATGTTCTGAATATATCTGTTAAGAACATCTAGTCCAGTGTGTCATTCAAAGGAGCACCTGGGTGGCTTAGTCGGTTAAGCGTCCGACTTTCACTTAGGTCATGATCTCGCGATTCGTGGGTTCGAGCCCCGCGTCGGGCTCTGTGCTGACTGCCAGCTCAGAGCCTGGAGCCTATTTCAGAGTCTGTATCTCCCTCTCTCTCTGACCCTCCCCTGCTCACACTGTCTCTCTCTCTCCTAGAAATAAATAAAAAAATATTTTAAAAAAAAGCCATTGTTTCCTTGTTGATTTTCTGCTTAGATTATCTGTCCATTGAAGTAAGTGTGGTGTTAAAGTCTCCTACTGTTATGGTATTATTGTCAATGAATTTCTTTATGTTTGTTATTAATTGATTTATATATTTGGAGGTCACATTGGGGGCATAAATATTTACAATTGTTCAATCTTCTTGATGGATAGACCCCTTAATTATTATACTATGCCCTTCTTCATTTCTTGTTGCAGTCTTTTTTGAAATCTGCTGTGTCTGATATAAGTATGGCTGCTCCCTCTTTCTTTTGACATCCATTAGCATGCTAGATGGTCTCTAGATGGTCTCTGTCCTCTCACTTTCAATTTGTATGTGTCTTTTGGTCTAAAATGAGTCTTTTGTAGTCAACATATAGAAGGATCTTGTTTTGTTTTATCCATTCTGATACCCGATGTGTTTTGATTGGTGCATTTAGTCTATTTACATGCAGAGTAATTATTGAAAGGTATGAATTTAGTACCATTGCGTTACCCA
This sequence comes from Hyaena hyaena, assembly GCF_003009895.1. NCBI lineage: Eukaryota > Metazoa > Chordata > Mammalia > Carnivora > Hyaenidae > Hyaena > Hyaena hyaena. The sequence goes on along the minus strand of NW_024081680.1, from coordinate 484,644 downwards.
TAAAGTTGGTATTTATTGTGACATTCTCTGGTCCTTTGCCGTCTTTGTTACTTTGGTCTCCCCCCCCCCCCCCCCCCCCACTCAAAGCTTCCCCCTTAAAATTTATGGCAGGGCCAGTTTAGTGGTTACAAACTCCTTTAGGTTTTGTTTTTATGGAAAAGTAACTCTCCTTCTGTTGTGAATGACAGCCTTGGTAGCTAAGGATTTCCTGGATGCATATTTTTCCACTTCAGTAGTTTGAATATTTCCTGCCACTCACTTCTAGCCTGCCAAGTTTCAGTGGAGAGGTCTGCCGCCAGCCCTATGTGTCTACTCTTCTAGGTTGAGGACCTTTTGTCACTAGCTCTTTCAGAATTGTCTATTGTCTACTATGCTTCTTCAATCCTTGTGGTCACTGTATCCAGTCAGTTTTGCATCTCAGTATACCATTTTTTATTTTAGCCTGAACAGTTTTTAAGTCTTTGATCTCCAGGAAGAACTTCTCTGGTGTCTTCTATGCTTTTTTCAAGTTAGGTAATAGTCTTATGATTGTTGTTGCAAATTCTTGTTCAGATATATTACTTGCCTGTTTCGAGCAACTCCCTGGTGGTGATTTCTTCTTGACCTTTTTTTGGGGGGAGAATTGCTCCATCTGGTCATTTTGAATATGTTTCTGTATTTTGTGCATTTTAAAAGCTTGTTATGTTTCCGACACCTGATAGTACTTCTACATTATAAAGGGGTTATACATTGTGTAAGGTCTGTCATTTTGGAAGCTGTTTCTGGTGTATGCTGTGTGTTCTCTGCTGTTGCGTTTTGGCTGCCCTTTCTCACTGGGCAGTATCTGCTGAACTCCTCCTTGCTTGCAGTGGGGAGTATTTGTACTTTTAATTAGGTATGCCTTGATTTGTTTCTTGAAAAAATGGGGGGAAAACCCTGATCCTCAAAAGAGAAAAGAAAATGGAACAATAAAAACCAGAGACTCAAAAAAAGTACAAGGCTGAGTCCAAAGAAAATGGTAGGAAGAAAAAAAGAAGAAAAGACAAAAGAGAGAAAAAGAAAAGAATAAAAAAGCCTGTTCCAAAAAAAGAAAAAGAAAAAAACAAGAAAATATGATCCTGATTCTAAAAGAAAAAAAGAAGGAAAAAAAAGAAAAAATAAGTAAACCTAGTCCTATTTCCACCAAAACTGCACGTGTCATTCTGAAGCATTACATTTTCATTACACTTGGTGTGTGCTTGGTGCTGCCTGTGCTGCTCTTCTGGAGAAAGGGTTTGCTGCACTGGCTTAAGGTCTGTCCTGCTCCACTAAATACACAGTTGACAGGCACAGTTGGTGGGGTTTGCTGTAGGTGCCTCCAGCCTCCACTCGGGGCTTCTGTGTTGCTCACAGAAGTCCTACAGTGTTGTTGGGTGGAAAATGGCACCACCTTAATTTCTTGTCCCCAGACAGGGGGTCTCAGTGCCCCCCTCCACTGTTCAGACAGCTTCACAGAATATTGAGGGCAGTCACCTCTCTGTGTGCCACAACTCTCCTGCATTTTTTATTTGCTGTGTGGCTTGTATTCCAAACCCAAAGTCCTAAAGGACTTGGCACTATGGGAATCCGCACCCACCCCTACTCTGAAGTAGAACATTTCCATGCTGCATCTGTAGTCCTTTGCCCTGAAAAACAGTCCCGTGCCTGTGCAGTCTGTGGAATTTAAGGAATCTACAGTCTAACACCACTAATAGCGGCAAAGGTTGCATACCCTCTCTGTGCACCTATGCCCTCTACTGATGAAAGTCATTTTTCTGTTGCCTGTAGGGGCTTTTGTGCTTGGGGAGGCAATATACCCTCTTCAAAAAGAACTCCAGGAAGGGGAATGTTCTCTTCCAATGCACCCTGGAGATCCCTACACCCTGTTATGCAATGGGGGGCCATCTCTCTTCTCCCCAGGAGCTCGTGCCACAGCTCCGCTTTAGAGAAAGTTGCACACTTCCAGAGCCTCAGAGTCTGAGCTCCAAATGCTCTTTGCAAACAAGCAAGCATACATATAAAGAAAAACCACAACACTTAATACTTCTCACTCCCCAGTCCATGGTCTAGAGAGGTTTTCCTCTTGTGTGAACCTGATGCCCCACTTTCTCAACCTCTCTCTCTCTCTCTCTCTCTCTCTCTCTCTCCCTCTCTCCCTTTTGTCTCTCCAGAGGAAGCATTGCCTCCTCTCCTCCTCTCCGTGGTTCTGCCATTTTTTATCTCCCCTAATTCACTTCACACACCTTGCACATGCCACACTGTCTCCCTCCAACTGTGGAGATCCTTCTTCTACCCAGCAGATGGACATCCTGGGTGTTCCAAGTAATCTGACCTCAATATAGCTGTATTTGAGGGATGAGGAAAGCCCAAGTCCCCCTACTTCTCAGCTAACTCAACTTCTCCTTTATAGACTGTTTTAAAGTCTATTTTGTCTGATATAATTCTTTCCACCCTGGCTTTGTTTTGACTTCCATTTGCATGACGGATATTTCTCCATCCCCTCACTTTCACTCTGCTGGCATCTTTAGGTCTAAAATGAGTCTCTTGGGCAGCATATGGATGGGTCTCTTTTTTTTAATCCATGTTGTCACCTTGTGTCTTTAGTTCAAGCATTTAAGTCCATTTACATTCAAAGTCATTACTGATACATATGCATTTATTGTCATTTATTATTTTGTGCTTATTTCTGAAGCTTTCCTCTAATCCTTTCTTTTTTTTTTCTCTCTCTCTAATCCTTTCTTATCTTTCATTTATGATTTGCTGATTTTCTTTAGTAATCTATTTGGATTTATTTCTCCTTATTCTTTGCATATGTATCAGTGGATTTTGATATATGGTTATCATTAGGTTTGTCTATAACCTCTTCATATAGCAATCTATATTATGTTGATGGTTATTTAAGTTTAAACCTATTCTTTACTCATCTCCTCCCCACATTTTAGCTATATGTTGTCATATTACATCCTTTTATTTTGTTATTTCTTTGACCTTTTGTTAAAATAGAAAGTCATTTTTACTGCTATGTTTCCTATCTATAAAGATAAACTGTCAGTTTTGACCTCTCTTTTCCATTCAAGGAATTACCTTTAATATTTCTTACCTGATTGGTTTAGTGACCAGGAACTCCTTTAGTTTTTGTTTTGTTTTGTTTGTCTTGGAAACAGATGATAGCTTTGCTGAATATAGTATTCTTGGCTGCAGATTTTTCCCATTCAGCACTTTGAATATATATCATGCCATTCCCTTCTGACTTAGAACGTTTCTGCTGGAAAATCAGCTGATGATAGCCTTATGTGGTTTTTCTTATATTACTATCTTCTTTTGTCTTGCTATTTTCAAAAGTTTGTTCTTTATCACTATTATGATTTAATTGGAATATTTCTTTTTTTTTTAATGTTTTTTATTTATTTTTAGGAGAGAGAGAGAGACAGACAGCGTGAGCAGGGGAGGGTCAGAGAGAGAGGGAGTCACAGGCTGAAACAGGCTCCAGGCTCTGAGCTGGCAGTCAGCACAGAGCCCGACGCGGGGCTCGAACCCACGAACTGCGAGATCATGACCCAAGCGAAAGTCGGACGCTTAACCGACTAAGCCACCCAGGTGCCCCTAATTGGAATATTTCTTGATGTGGATCTGCTTTTGTTGATTTTGATGGAAGTTCTCTGTGCCTCCTAAATCTGGATGTCTGTTTCCTTCCCCAGATTAGGGAAGTTTTCAGCTATTATTTCTTCAAATAAGTATTCTGCCCCCTATTGTATTTAATTTTTTCTGTTGGTACCCCAGTAATACAAATGTTCTTACATTTAATGGAGTCATTGAGTTCCTTAAGTCTCTTCTCATTTTGCAAAATTAAGTTTTCTCTCTTTTGTTAGGCTTAATTACTTTCCATTACTCAATCTTCTACATCATCACTCTGCTTCTTCCAACCTGCTGTTCATTCTATCAAACATGTTTCTCATTTTGTTTATTAAGCCTTTTACCTCTGCTGTGTTATTTCTTATCCATGTTTTAAGAGTATCGGTCATCTTTTCTACCCTTTCCTGAAGTACAGTGATTATCCTTATGATCTTACTTTAAATTATCTATCAGGTATGTTATTTATAACTGTTTTGCTTACATTTCTAGCCATGGCCTTTTCCTCTTTCATTTGGGGTAGATTTCTCTGTCTTCTCCTTTTGTCTATGTCTCTGTGCCTGTTTCTTTGTATTAGGAAAGTGAGCTGTATCTTTTATTCTTGAAGCTAGTGGCCTTATGAAGAAGAGGTCCTGTAATGCCCTGCTGTGTAGTGTCCCCTATTTCCCAGGGCCTGGCATTTCCAGGGGTGTCTCTGCTATTTGTTCCATGTGTTCTGCTGTTTTGTTCTGTCTGCTTTATTCTTCAGGCCAGTTGTATGCAGGGGCTTTCCTTGCCTGAAGCATGCAGCATGTAGTTCCTGGCCTGAATGTAGTGCATTTTAACTAGGTGTGCTCTGGTCTGATTGTGAAATGAGACCTGTCACCCCCACTCCCAGAATTGAGGCTCTGCTAACCTCCCATGTTGGAAGATGTGGTTTGGGCAGGGATTTCACCACCCTCCTGGGGGTGTGTCCCCAAAACCCTGGGACTAGGTAAGCATCACTGGAAAGGGTGGGCCCACCAGAGCACAGGGGGTTAGGGGGCTTGGTGTAAGCATGTGAGGTAGGGAGTGTTGGTGCTGCACTCGTTCCTGCATATGGCTCTGTGCTTATGCTGAGGTACAAGGCATGGAAATGGTACCAGCCAGTTACTTTGTTCCCAGAGGGGTCTCTCCAGGAATGCTGTCTGTCTGCAGTATGCTCCAAGATGAGCAAATAACCTCCCCACTGTGTGCTCCAGGGTCTTTAGATTGCTGTTTTCATGCTGTTTGTCCCTACGTCGTTTTCATTTATCTCCACGAGCAGCAAAATGCTCTCCGGGCTCTATCCCAGACAAGCCTCCCGACCTTTAAAACTCCAGGCTTCAAGGCTCCCTCCTTATAAGAATGCGAGAAATTTGGCCCCTCTTGTTTTCCAAGCCCATTGCTATCGGGATACATTTTCCCTATGAGCTCCCTTGTTTGCTAGTCTGTCTCTCACCCTCCTCTTGGACTGAAGCAGCTATGATCTGTTTCTCTCCCAAACCACATCTCCATTGTTTCTACCTTCTTTCATATGGGCTCTTCTCTGTTTTCAGTTGTGGAGTTTGTTCTGCCCATCTGTATGTCAATTTCTACGGCTTTTAAGATGATTTGGTAGTTATGTAGTTGTACAGGAAAATAACATTAATGATATTGTATTATATGTTTAATCCATAAGTAATATTGAGATGGTCATAATAATGTAATTATTGAATATGAATCAAAGCAAAATTGCAATATAAGTATAATAGGAGTATCAGGAAATGGATTTGGGTTGAGGGCCAAAGGAGATGGTGGTGATAATGAGACAGGGAGAGGAAAGGGCTAAATCCTCATTTATTTTTGCAAGTTAAAAGATAACACACAAACCTTAAGAATTAGTAATGGCAATATAAACCTTTATTTTTGAGACATTAGAAATGTTAAAGTAAATAATAGAATAATTGGCTTAGGGATGAAAAAGTTTATTTCTGGAGAAGGCGAAATGGAAGAAAGGTGGCTGGGGATAGCTGCATGTCCTAATTCACTGCATGGAACTAAATGATCATGTGAATAAATGACGTTTTAAAATTCTTACACATGGGGCGTCTGGGTGGTGCAGTTGATTAAGCGGCTGACTTCGGCTCAGGTCATTATCTTGCGGTTTATGGATTCAAGGCCCCCATCCGGTTCTGTGCTGACAGCTCAAAGCCTGGAGTCTGTTTCAGATTCTGGGTCTCCCTCTTTCTCTGTCCCTCACCTACTCACACTCTTGTCACTCCCTGTCTCGAAAATAAATAAACATTTAAAAAGAAATAAACATTTAAAAAAATAAAAGTCTTACACATGAATGCTACTTAAGTGATCACTTGGGCATTATGAGTGTGATGCTGTAAAGAAAGTTTCCAGAGTCTATGACCGGCGTGAGGTGGTATCTCAGTGTGGTTTTGATTTGTATTTCCCTGATGAGGAGGGACGCTGAGCATCGTTTCATGTGTCTGTTGGCCATCTTGATGTCGTCTTTGGAGAACTGTCTGTTCATACCTTCTGTGCATTTCTTCGCTGGATTGTTTGCTTTTTGGGTGTGGAATTTGGTGAATTCCTTATAGATTTTGGATACTAGCCCTGTATCTGATATGTCGTTTGCAAATATCCTTTCCCATTTCATCAGTTGCCTATTAGTTTTATGGATTGTTTCCCTTGCCATGCAGAAGCTTTTAATCTTGATGAGGTCCCAATAGTTCATTTTTGCTCTTGATTCCCTTGCCTTTGGGGATGTGTCAAGTAAGAAATTGCTGCAGTTGAGGTTAAGGAGGTTGTTTCCTGCTTTTCCTCCAGGGTTTTGATTGTTTTCTGTCTCACATTCAGGTCCTTTATCCATTTTGAGTTTATTTTTGTATATGGTGTGAGAAAATGATCTAGTTTCATTCTTCTGCATGTTGCTGTCCAGTTCTCCCAGCACCATCTGTTAAAGAGGCTGTCTTTTTTCCATTGGATACTCTTTCCTGCTTTGTCAAAGGTTAGTTTCCCATCCATCTGTGGGTAAAATTCTGAGTTCTCTATTCTATTCCATTGGTCTATGTGTCTGTTTTTGTGCCAACACCATACTGTCTTGATGATGACAGCTTTGTAGTGGAGGCTAAAGTCTGGGATGGAGATGCCTCCCATTTTAGTTTTCTTCTTCAATATTATTTGGGCTATTCGGGGTCTTTTGTGCTTTCATAAAAATTTTAGGATAGTTAGTCCTAGCTTTGAGAAGAATGCTGGTGTAATTTTGATTGGGATTGCATTGAATGTGTAGATTGCTTTGGGTAGTAATGACATTTTAACTATATTTATCCTTCCAATGCATGAGCATGGAATGTTTTTCCATTTGTGTCTTCTTCAATTTCCTTCATAAGTTTTCTATAGTTTTCATCATATAGATCTCTTATATCTTTGATTAGTTTTATTCCTTGGTATATCATGGTTATTTTCTGCAATTGCGAATGGGATCAGCTTCTTGATTTCTCTTTCTTTTGCTGCGTTAAAGGTGTATAAAAATGCAGCCAATTTCTGTACGTTGATTTTGTACCCTACAACTTTGCTGAATTCATGGATCAGTTCTAGTAGGCTTCTGGTGGAGTCTGTTGGATTTTCTATGTAGAGTATCATGTCATCTGGGAAAAGTGAAAGTTTGACTCCTTCTTTACCCATTCTGATGCCTTTCATTACCTTTTGTTGTCTGATGGCTGATGGTAGGACTTCCAGCACTGTATTAAACAACAATGGTGAGAGTGGACATCCCTGTCCTGTTCCTGATCGAATGGTGAAGCTCTGAGTTTTCCCCCATTGAGGATGATGTTACCTGAGGGCTTCTCATAGGTGGCTTTTATGATGTTTAGCTAAGTTCCTTCTCTCCCTACTTTCTCAAGGGTCTTTATTAAGAATGGAAGCTGAACTTTGTTAAATGCTTTTTCTGCATCTATCAACAGGATCGTATGGTTTTTATCTTTTCTTTTGTTAATGTGATGGATCACGTTGATTGATTTGCGAATATTAAACTAGCCCTGTAACCCAGGAATGAATCCCACTTGGTCATGGTGGATAATTCTTTTTATGTGCTGTTTAATTCGATTTGCAAGTATCTTGCTGAGGATTTTTGCATCCGTATTCATCAAGGATATTGGCCTGTAGTTCTCTTTTTTTGCTGAGTCTCTGTCTGGTTTGGGAATCAAAGTGACGCTGCCTTCGTAGAATGAGTCGGGAAGTTTTCCTTCTCTATCTATTTTTAAGAATAGCTTGAGAAGATTGGGTCTTCACTCTGTTTTAAATGTCTGGTAGAATTCACCAGGGAAGCCATCTGGCCCAGGGTTCTTATTTGTTGGGAGATTTTTGATAACTGATTCTGTTTCTTCACTAGTTATGGGTCTTTTCAGATTTTCTATCTCTTCCCGTGTGAATTTTGGTAGTGAGTTTGTGTTTAGGAATTTGTCCATTTCTTCTACGTTGTCCAATTTGTTGGCATATAATTTTTCATAGTATTCCCTGATAATTGCTTGTGTTTCTGAGGGATTGGTAGTAATAAGTTCATTTTCATTCATGATTTTTTCTCTTTGGGTGCTTTCTCTTTTGATTTTGAGAAGCCTGGCTCGAAGTTTGTCAATTTTGTTTATTTTTTCCAAAACCCAACTCTTGGTTTCATTGATCTGTTCAACTGTTTATTTGGATTCTATATTGTTTATTTCTGCCTGATTTTTGTTATTTCTCTTCTCCTACTGGGTTTGGGGTGCTCTTGTTACTCTCCCTCTAGTTCCTTTAGGTGCTTTGTTAGATTTTGTACTTGTGCTTTTTCTAATTTCTTGAAATAGGCCTGGAGTGCAATGTACTTTCCTCTTAGGACTGCCTTTGTCATGTCCCATAGAGTTTACATTTTTTAATTTTCATATTCATTTGTTTCCATATATTTTTGAATTTCTTCTCTAATTGCCTGATTGGCCCATTCATCCTTTCTAGGGTGTTCTTTAACCTCATGTTTTTGGAGATTATCCAGACTTAATCTGTGGTTGACTTCAATTTCATAGCATTGTGTTCTGAAAGTGTGCATGGTATGGTCTCTCAGTTCTTCTATATTTATGGAGGGCTGCTTTATATCCCAATATGCGATCTATCTTGGAGAATGTGCCATGTGCACTTGAGAAGATAGTGAATTCCGTGGGCTCAGGATGTAGAGTTCTAAATATATTTGTCAAATCCATCTGTTCCAATGTGTCATTCAAGTACACTGTTTCTTTATTGATATTCTGTCTAGTTGATCTATCCATTACTGTAAGTGGAGTATTAAAGCCCCCTGCTATTAGCACATTCTTATCCATAAGATTGTTTCTGTTTGTGATTCATTGTTTTATGTATTTGGGTTCTTCCGTCTTTGGTGCATAGACATTTCTAATTGTTAGCTCTTCCTGATGGATATACCCTGTAATTATTATATAATGATCTTCTTCATCCCTTGTCGCTGTCAGCTGGTCATTTTCAACACATTGATAATGTGATCCTAAAATCAACATTGAAGTCCAGGGTAGAAAAGAAATATTGAAAAAAAGACTCACAATCTTTAATTTCAGAACTGACTATAAAGCTATAATAATCAAGACAGTGTGGTGCTGACAGGAAGACCGACATATAGATTAACATAATACAATAGAATTGAGATACCAGAAATAAATTTATGCTTTTATGGCTAATCGTTGTTTTATGAGGATGCCAAAACAATTCAATAAGGAAAGAACAAATTATTTTGGGACTACTGGATATCCATATGCAGAAGAATGATGTTGAAGCCCTATATTACACCATATTAAAAAATTAAAACCCAAAAATATAAAGTTCTTAGAAGAAAACTTAGGTATAAATCATCATGACCCTAGGTCAGACAACATTTTCTGAGATATGTCACCAAAAACACAGGAAATCAAAGAAAATAGGCTGATTAGACTTTATAAAATTAGAAATCTTGCTTCAAAGGACACCACCAACAAAATACCAAAACAACCCAAGGAGTGGGAGAAAATACAGTATAGCTAGTATTCAGACTTATATAAAAAATTGTTATAACTCAAAACGGCCAGTAGACACATGAAAAAAACATCATTAGTCCTTTGAGATGTGTGAGTCAAACCACAGCAAATGCAAGTTAACACCCAGTAGGTGGTTTATAATCAAAAGATATGTAAGTGTTGGTGAGGATGTGTAGAAATTGGAACTCTCACTCATTGCTGTTGGCAATGTAAAATGATACAACTGCTTTGGGAATCAGTTTTGCAGTTTCTCAGAACGCTAAACATAGAGTTGCCATATGACTCAGCAAGTCCACTGTTTACATATACATAAATGTGTGTGTGTGTATGTGTGTGTATATATGTGTTTGTATGTGTAGAGATATATACACACCCAAAAGATTTGAAAACGTGAACACATAAAATCTTGTATATGAATGTTCACAGAAGCACTATTCATAACAGCCAAGAAAATGGAAATAACCCAAATGTCCATCAAGTGATGAATTTATTTAAAAAATGTGGTATGTCTATGTAGTCAAATATTATTCAGCCAAAAAAGATAAAGTACTGATGCATGTTACAACATGGATGAACCTAGAAAACATGCTAGTGTAAGAAGACAATCACAAAGGGTCACATACTGCATGATTCCAGTTCTATGAAATCTATAGAATATAAAAATCCATAGAGATAAAAAATGAATTGTAGCTTTTTATGGGGGCAGATTTGGGAGAAGGGGGAAATGACTGCTGACAGGTATAGGGTTTTTCTTAGGTGATAGAAATATTCTGGAAGTAAACAGCAATGATGGATGCACAGCTTTGTAGATATAATAAAAACTACTGAATTGTCCACTTTAAAAGGATAAATTTTTGGGCCCCTGAGTGGCTCAGTCAGTTGAGTGTCTGACTTCAGCTCAGGTCATGATCTCATGGTTTGTGAGTTCAAGTCCTGCATCGGGCTCTGTGCATACAGCTCAGAGCCTGGAGCCTGCTTTGGATTCTGTGTCTCCCTCTCTCTGTTCCTCCCCTTTTCACTCTCTGTCTTTCTGTCTCTCCTCCAAAAATAAATAAACATTAAATTTTTTTAAAATAAAAGGTTAAATTTTATGGTATATGAGTTACATTTGATAATATTTAATTTAGAAATTTAATTGGAAGGGGACGTGACCAACAGAACTTTATCTGTTCCTGGAGAAGTCACTAACATTTTCTGGCTCTAATGCTCTCTTCAAACAATTGCTTCTTTAAATAGATTTACCAGCTGGAGGAACAGTTTGTCCTATCTATATGTTTTGTATGAATATTTTTGCCTCCTGTGTTTTGGTATCTGAGTTTGGGCTAGGGCTATAGACCTACTTGAGTTTTATTCAACCAGTTTTTCCTGGTTATTTACAGGCATCCTGAGTGTAATCCTCTCATAATCATCTGAGCTTTATTTGACTATGTGGAATTAATCACATAGATCTGTATATTATGTGAGTTTGGACAAGTTAATTCTCCTTTTTGATCCTTAAGTTCCTTTACAATATCTACTACTCAGGGTTTAGAAGACTAAATGAAATAATGCATTATAAGTATATAGCACACTGCTTGGCCTGTTGTAAGCCTCAGTTAATGTTAGCTTACTCTCTACTTCTTTACCTTTGGAAAAAACACATTCCTTACAGGTCATAGTTCACGAAAGCTCCATCTAGGCTTCTTGCCCAGGAACAGATTGCCTCTAGAAATCAATCATGGATGAGTTTTTTTTTTTCTTCCTTTTTTTATCTGTGTGTCCCTGCTGTGCCTCTTTTATTAACTGGCACACTGTAGGTACTCAGTGAATTTGGATTTACTCTGACACAACACAAGCCTTTTCCATGAATTTCCCAGCATGATGTTGAGAGGATTGCAAAGTGTCAGTATTTGTGTGTAACAAATGGGCATTGTAAGTGCTCCTTCAGAAGTGTGTGACTTCCAATTGTGCTGAGGCAAAGAGCTTAATTAAATTTCATACTTAAGGAGAGTGATGGCTGAGTTCTCCATCCCCTGTAAAGCCTTTTTTTTTTTTTTATGAGAGAGAGAGAGAGAACTAGAGTACAATCAGGGAAGGGACAGAGAGAGAGGGAAAGAGAATCTTACAGAGACTCAAAGCCCAGCGCTGAGCAGTCCGACACAGGGCTTGATCTCATGACACCACGAGATCATGACCTGAACCAAAATCAAGAGTTGGGCACTTAAGTGGCTGTGCCATCCAGGCACGTAAAGCTTTTCAACTCTTGCTTTCCAAGCTACACATTCTAGGATTGTTTCCTTATTTTAAACATCATCTTTTAATATGCGGTAGTAGTAAAATTCTTAAACAATAACAAAGAACTCATAATTTATAGAGGCAGTTCAAGGTTCCTATTGCCTTGGAAATGTTTTGCTTATTAGACTGTCTAAATGCATTGTATATGACTTTTAAAGGCATATATTTAGTTTACCACTGTTCCTTATTTGTATTTTTAAAAATTGAATGAGTAGTGAATACATGTACGAAAAAGAAAGATGTTGGGAAGAAGAAAAAGTAGTAAGTGTACAGACCCATTTAAGTGTCATTTTCTGAGCAGCAGCTCCCAGGGCCATCGAGTGTACCAATAAGAACTGCCCTTTGTTTAAGTGGAATGGTTAAGGGTTATATTTGAGGTAATTTAAATTGCTGAGACCAATGCAAAAGCAAATTCTCTCTTTACTTGTCCTTCCCAGAGGCTAGAGAAATGGAGAACGTGACACTGCATCCTTCATTCTCAGTTGTGAGCAGAATAAATTAAAAACTAGACATCTTAATCTGTGCTTTCTCTCCCACATCTAGGAGCGGAAAAAGAAATTTGAAAAGGATGGTGAAAGATTTTATTCTTTGCTGGATCGTCACTTACATCTATCTTCCAAAAAGAAAGAGTCTCAGTTACAAGAGGTATGTTCACAAAGCCTGTTTCCACCTGCTACTGCCAGCTATGCCTTGGTAACATTGGCATCTTCCTATTACAAGGAAGGAATTTTCCTTATACCCTGCCTCAGCAGGGAACCACTATAATAGTAGTCTTACAGTTAAAACCTTTGCCTGGGACTCAGGAGCCTTGAGTTCTCAAACTAGCTCCTCCACTCACTCAGTGTGTGACTTTTTATTGTTTTTTATTTGTTTCTTGGACTTTAGAATAAATAATTTAATATATAAATAGTGTTTATGTCAAAAATAAAATGTTACTTTGAGAAAATAAAATTTTACCATGCAACACCATTACAATATCACTGAACTATATGCCTTATGCTCTGCCTTTTATTCCTGTGACTTATTCATTCCATAGCTAGAAGTCTGTATCTCCCCCTCCCCTTCACCCAATTTGTCCGTCCTTCTCACCCCCTTCTTTTTGACAACTTATCAGTTTGTTCTCTTTATTTACAGGTCTGATTCTGCATTTTGTTTACTCATGTTTTGTTTCTTAGGTTGCACATATGACTAAAATTATATGGTATTAATCTCTCTCAGTTTGACTTATTTCACTTAGCATAATACCCTCTAGGACTATCTGTATTGTCACAAAAGGCAAGACGTCATCCTTTTTGTGGCTGCATATTATTCCAACATCCACATCTTCCTTATCCATTCATCTATCAATGAATACTTAGGTTCCTTCCTTCTTTTAGCTATTACAAATAATACTGCAATTATGTTAGGGGTGCATGTATCTTTTTGAATTAGTGTTTTCATTTTTCTTTGCCTGAATACACAGTAGGAGAATTCCTGGGTCATGTGGTAATTCAATTTTTAATTTTTTGAGGAACCTCCATGCTGCTTTTCACAGTGGCTGCACCAGTTTACATCCTGCCAACAGTACATGAGGGTACCTTTTTCTTCACATCCTCACCAACACTTGTTATTTCTTGTCTTTCATGGTATGACACATTTTTTTCTTGGACTCAGTTCCCCTATCTGTCAAAGGAGGAGTGATTTTCAATGATCTCCAGAGTCCCTTTAAGTTCCATGTTTCTGATTCCAAAATTCACATGAGGATAAAGTTAGACTAGTACTGTATTTGGTAGACCAGGAACAATTCTTCTCCTTTTTTTCCCAAGATATTCCAACATTAACTTTTTTTTATGGACTTTCAGGGACTTCAGTTCAAATAAACCACTACTCCATGAATGCATACCACATGCCAGGCACTAAGCTGGGTGCAACAGGACTACAGAGACAATGAGATATACTTTCTGTCCTGTAGCTTATATTTGAAATGCTAAAATAAGATTACACATGACACTTAGACAAGTAGCATCTTTTTACATACTATAACATGTATCTGTATGTGGTGTCCTTATGGGGGAGGAGGTGTTTGGAGAATAAAAAACTTACATTTGGATGTGGAGATTTGCCTTTCTAAAATAATTGCCCATTCAATTTGCGGTGGTCATTCAACAAAAGGTAAAGTCCTTGACAGATAGAAATGGAGAAATGGACCTTTCATGTGGAGGGCAATAACCCCAAGAATGGAAAACACGGAGTACGTTTGGGAAATAGTTTGACCAGAGCTTTCATTACTATTGGAGAGTAGTGAAATACAAATGCTATCAGGCAAGTTGAGGCTATATTATGGAGTGTTAGGCTCAGGGGTTTGTATTGAATTCTATTGGCCCTGCAAAGATCAATGAGAGCTTTTGGTTGTACAAACAATATGAGTGAAATTCTGATTTAGAAATCTTAAACTATATGAGGTTATAAGATGAACTAGACCTGAGAGAGACTGGAAACAAACAAACAAACAAAAAGCAGTGTAGGAAAGTATTGCAATGATCTAGAGGAGAGGGTCTAAGTCACAAGGGTGGCACTGGAGAAGGGAGGAAAGGAATTAACTGATTAAAACTGCTTTTAATGAAGAATGGATCTGTGTGTTAGATAATAGATCCAGTAAAAGATGGAGATATTGTAGATTCAAGTATAAAGAGAGATATTCAATCGAATAAGATAATAGACATGAGCTGTGAAAGTTCTTAGAAATCATCTTGTTGAAAGTTATATAAATGTGGCAAAGCTGATATGTGATTTGGTGAGTGTCCATTACATCATGTAAGGTGCTTCAAGGTGATGAATCAGAGCCTCAGTGGTGGATAGAGTTAGTACTGAAAAAGTGAAGGACTATTTTTCTTCCATAAACTAGAATGAAGTACAAGTCTGGGGTCTTATGTCGTTTTTCTTCTGCATACCTTTGTTTTCTTCATTTTCCATCTATTCTGTGTTGAGTTCCTAGGTAGAAGAGAGTTAACATATAAGGCCTGAGTCTACTATGATTAGGAAAATCTGATTATAAGATTAACTCTTGGCTGGTATCTGGGAACTTGGCTAGTGGACAATTTCTTACACAGATACAATTTCCCTAAAGGGTAAGAGTGACTCACTGTGCCTAGACTGCCTGTACAAACTACGTGGTTTATGTTGAATGTCTTATTTTCTTCTGGGAGTCCAGAGTTTTGGTATATGCTCAGCAGCTGGTGCCTGTGTAGAGGCACTAATAAAAACCTAGGGCACTGAGTCTAAAGAGCTTCCCTGATAGACCACAGACCATATTTTTGCACTTGTGTTGTTACAACTTGTTGCTGGAGGAATTAAGTGTGTCTTTTGTGACTGTATTAAAGGAGCACTCTTGGAAGCTTTCACCTAGTTTTCATCCCAAGATGATCATTTAGAGGATGAAGTTAGAAACTTCATCCCTTGTATTTTTTCCTTTGCTGATTTTCCTTTATATCCTTCCACTAAAATAAATCTTAACCATGAGTATTACTATATGCTGGATTCCTTTGAGTCCTCCTAGTAAATTACCAATTGTCTAGGGGTTTGGGACCCCTGGGACAGTCCAAATTGTTCTTTTGGAGGTTTTTACAATGAAAGCTTCTGGAATGTCCTAGCAGTTTGGTTGCTGTATGTAGATGTCCTTGGTGACTTTCCTAAAGAGCAAGGATGCAGCCTTTAAGCTTCTTCAATTAAAAATAATCTGGGGGAACTTGGGTCACTTTCTTCATATCAAGAGACTTTATTTTTAGAGCAGGTTTAGGTTTACAGAAAAGTTGAATCATAAGTATAGAGTTCCCATATATCCCTAATTCCCAGCATACAGTTCTATTATCGTTTGCACAAAAGATGAGCCAATGTATTGTGCATTCTGTGGGTTTAGACAAACCTATAATGACACAAATCCACCATTACACTATCATGCAGAATAGTGTCACTGCCCAAAATATGTGTGGGTACCACCTGTTCATCCCGCCATCAAGCCATATCCCCAAACTGCTAGCAACTATTGATCTTCTTATCATCTCCATAGTTTTGCCTATTCCAGAATGTTTTATTGTTGGAATTATACAGCATGTAATATTTTCAGTTTGGCTTATTCAGTTTAGCAGTATGCATTTAAGGATCTTCTGTGTCTTTTCACGACTTTAATAACTCACTTATTTTTAGTGCTGAATAATATTCTATTGTGTGGATTTGCCAGTTTATCTTTTCACCTATTGAAGGATATCTTGGCTTCCTCTCAACTTTGTCAATTACTAATAAAGCTGATATAAATATTTGAATGCAGGTTTCTGTGTACATAATTCTGCAAATAATTTGGGTAAATACCAAAAGAGCACAATTGCTGGATTGCATGGTAATAGTATATTTAGTTTCTTAAAGCTTCTTACAGAAACTGCCAAATTATCTTTCAAAGTGACTCTACCATTTTTTTATTTCTATCATCAATGAATGAAAGTTCTTATTGCCCTTATTGCTCTCTTTGTCAGCATTATGTGTTGTCTGTATTTTGGATTTTAGCCATTCTAATAGGTATGTAGTGATCTCTCATTGCTATTTTAATCTTCGTCTCCCTAATGACATATGATGTTTAACGTCTTTTCACATGAATTTTTGTCATCTGTAGATCTCTTTTTGTAAGGAAACTGTTCATATATTTTGCCATTTTTATTTTTTTATTTTTTTAATGTTTTATTTATTTCTGGGGGGGGAGGGAGGGAGACACAGAATCCGAAACAGGCTCCAGGCTCTGAGCTAGCTGTCAGCACAGTACCTGATGTGGGGCTTGAACCCACGAACCGTGAGATCATGACCTGAGCCGAAGTCGGACGCTTAACCGACTAAGCCGCTCAGGCGCCCCTATTTTGCCATTTTTAATTGGATTATTACTGTTGCATTTTAAGAGCTATTTGCTTATTTTAGTTTTATTTTTTATTTTTTTAAAAGAATGTCCTACTCCTCCTCTGTGTGCTTTGTTCCCCTCACTGCCCCCGGGGTAAGAGATATTTATTTCAACTTTCAAGGAGTAAATAAAATTTTAACTTGGAATTTGTATTATTTTAAGTTTTTATTTAAGTTCTAGTTAGTTAACATGCAGTATATTAGTTTCAGGAGTAGAATTTACTAATTCATCACTTACATATAACACGCAGTGCTCATCACAACAAATGCCCTCTTTAATACTCATCACCTGTTTAGCCTATATCTCTGTCCACCTCCTTTCCAGCAACCCTCAGTTTCTTCTCTATAGTTAAGAGTCTGATGGTTTTCCTTTTTTTTCATCCTATATTCATGTTTTGTTCCTTAAATTCCACATATGAGTGAATCATGTGGTATTTGTCTTTCTCTGACTTATTTCACTTAGTATAATGCTTTCTAGCTTCATCCATGATGTTGCAAATGGCAAAATTTTATTCTTCTTGATTGCTGAGTAATATTCCATTGTATATATACATATACACCACATCTTCTTTATCCATTCATCAGTCGAGGGATTTTGGTCTCTTTTCATAATTTGGCTATTGTTGATAATGCTACTTGTTTGTCTATTTTAGATACCAGCTCTTTCTCAGATATGTTTTGCAAAGATTTTCTCCCAGTCTATGGCTTGTCTTTTCATTTTCTTAACAAGTATATCACAAAGCAGAAATTTTTAATTTTAATAAAATCCAATTTATCAGTTTTTTCTTTTGTGTATTATGCTTTTGATGTTATATATAAAAAGTTATCACCAAATCCGAGGTTACCTAAATTTTATCTTATATTATCTTCTAAGAGTTTTAGGGCTTTGGTTTTTACATTTAGCTCTGTGATATATTTGGGGTTAATTGTTGAGAAAAGTGTAAGGTCTATATCTAGATTCATTTTTTGTATGATGATATGCAGTTGTTTCAGCACCATTCTTAAAAAGTTTTAAATCTTTATTTTTGAGAGAGAGAGAGAGAGAGAGAGCAGGGGAGGGACAGAGAGAGATTGAGATATGGAATCCAAAGCAGGCTCCAGGCTCCACGCTGTCAGCATAGAGCCTGAAGCGGGGCTTGAACTCACGAATCGGGAGTTCATGACCTGAGCCAAAGTTGGACGATCAACTGACTGAGCCACCCAGGTGCACCCAGCACCATTTGTTGAAAAGACTATCTTTGCTATTTTTAAAAATTTATCTATTTTTAATTGAAACTGTAACATATGTATATACACAAAATAAAAATTTGAAATAAAATTATACTACACACTATAAAAAGGTATACAAAATATTAAATCCTTATCATTCCAGATTCCCAGTCCTCTCCTTCCCTTCCATAGAGGCAATTCCAATTACTAATAGCTTGTGAAATTTTCCCAAAATATTCTATACACATATAAGCACATATGTTCCCGTTTTAAAAACACATGGAAGTCTGCTATGCACAGTGTGCGTATCTTGCTCTTTTTAACTTACGAATATACCTTGAATATTGGTTTATAGCACACATACTGACATTTTCCCTCCACAGTTGTGTTGTATTTCATTTTATGAACTGCCATGGATATTTAAACAGTCCCTTTTTTCCCAACACTTCCAAAGCCATTTCTGGTCAATGAGAGTCTCTGCAGGTAAATAGCCTGAGTCATAGCCCAAGCTAGATAAATTCCCAGGTTTTCTTTAAAAAATTTTTAATGTTTATTTATTTTTGAGGAAGAGATGAGTGTGAGTGGCAGAGAGGCAGAGAGAGAGGGAGACACAGAATCTGAAACAGGCTCCAGGCTCTGAGCTGTCAGCACAGAGCCTGTCATGGTGCTCGAACTGATGAACTATGAGATCATGAGCTGAGTCGAAGTCAGACGCTCAACTGATTTAGCCACCCAGGTGCCCCCCACCCAATTTTTAAAAAGACTTTACCTTAAGAAGTATTTGGGGGATAAAGTAGATTGTCAGAATCTAAGGCTGATAGAAACAATGAATGAAGAATATGATCCTGATTTTCTTATATAATATCTACATTGACTCTGGATCTTTGAGACAAAAATAAATATGACCCTTTAAAAAGATGTCTCAAGAGTAGGTCCTTTGAATACAGTAAATCTGGTATTAGAAAACAATATCCATTTTATATTATCTTCTGAGATAAGATTAGTGAGCTATCTGCTAATACTGCTCATGGGAGCAGTATTTTTTAAATTGCACACTGCCACTCACTTAGTAGGTCATGATATCAATTTCGTGACTCATTCCCTACATTTTGTAAAATGAAAGAATAAAAAGGAAAAATCGTAGTGCATCATTTGTAGTGTTTTTTAAACCTGACAATACTCTTTTATTTTTACTACAGTGAAACAGTACAACATTTTATATCATGTCCTAGTATATGCATACTTATCTTTGCTTCAGTGTATTGCCTTTGCTCGTTTGTCAGAGATTGATTGACTATATTGATGTATAAGTATAACTTCCAGGCTTTCTATTCTGTTTTATTGATCTATTTGTCTTTTCTTTCCCCAGTACTGCATTGTTTTGATTATGATAGCTTTATAGGAATTTTGAAGTCAGATAGTGTAAAATACTTCAAT
This sequence comes from Hyaena hyaena, assembly GCF_003009895.1. Taxonomy (NCBI): domain Eukaryota; kingdom Metazoa; phylum Chordata; class Mammalia; order Carnivora; family Hyaenidae; genus Hyaena; species Hyaena hyaena. Next base: position 465,145 of record NW_024081680.1, on the reverse strand, counting down.
TTGTTCTTCTCTCCCAATATTGTGTTGGTTGTTCTTGCTTTTATCCCTGTTTATATAAACTTTAGAGTCACTTCATTGATATCCAGAAAATAGCATGCATTAAGTTTGAATTGGATTGCATTGAATCTATAGATCAAGCTGTGAAGAATTGACACCTTGATAATATTTTCTATCCGTATACATGTAATATTTCTCCATAAATTTAGATCTTTGATTTACTTTATTGGCTTTATAGTTTTGATCATGTAAATCTTATATATTTTTTATTTATGACTAAGTATTTCAAAATTCTTTCTAATGCAAATAGTTCTGTGGGTTTTTTTTAATGTTTATTTATTTTTGAGTGAGAGAGAGACAGACAGAGTGCAAGCAGGGGAGGGGCAGAGAGAGAGGGAAAAAGAATCTGGAGCAGGCTTCAGGCTCTGAGTTTTCAGCACAGAGCCTGATGCAGGACTCAAACCCACGAACCGTGAGATCATGACCTGAGCTAAAGGTAGACAGACATTTAACCTACTGAGCCACCCAGGCGCCCCTGTATTTTGGTTTTTTTAATTTACAATTTCAATGTCCACTGTTAGTATGTAAGGAAACAATTGATTCTTTATATCAAGTTTGTATCCTGTAGTTGTGCTATCTGTTTACTTATTAGTTCCAACAGATTTTTGTTGATTTTTTGGGAATTCCTATAACACACAATTGTGTGATGTGTGGAAAAAAAAGATAGTTTTATTTTTTCCTTTCCAATCTATATACTTTTTGTCTCCTTGTCTTATTACATTAGCTTAGAATTCCACAATGATTTGAATAGGAGTTCTTCCTGATGTTAAAGAGAAAATATCTAGTTTCTCAAAATAAAATATGGTGTTAGCTGTAGGTTTTTTGCAGATATTCTGTATCATGTTGATGAAGTTGCCTTATAATTTTAGTTTGTTGAAAGTTTTTCTCTTAAATGGATGGGTGTTGGATTTTGTCATATTTTTTTCTATATCTGTTGGTGTGGTCATTTAATATTTATTCCATAGGTTGTTGATGTCATGAATTAAATCAACTGATTTCTGAATGTTGCACCAGCCTTGTATACCTGAAATAAATCACATGTAGTCCTGGTGTATAATTTTTTATACGCTGGTGGATTCGATTTGCTAATATTTTGTTGAGAATTTTTGTATCTATGTTAATAAGAGATACTAATTTGTACTTTTCCTTTATTGTAATGTCTTTGGTTTTAGTATCAGGGTAATGCTGGCCTCAGAGAATGAGTTAGGAAATATTCCCTCTATTTCTGTTTTCTGGATGAGACTGCAGAAATTTGTATCATTTCTTCCTTAAAATGTCTAGTGAAATTCACCAGTGAACCCTTCTGGACCTAGTGCATTCTTCTTTTGGAAGACTTTTAGTTATTGATTTAATTCTTTTAATAAATATAAAATCTATTCAGATTGTGTATTTCACCCTGTATGAGTATTGGAACCTTGTGTCTTTCAAGGAATTGGTTTATTTCATTTAGGTTATCAAATTTTAAGGCATGGAACTGTTACTAATACTCCTTTGTTATCCTGTTAATATCCATGAGATCAATACTGATAACTCTGCTTTCATTTCTGACATTTTATTTTGTTTTTTAAGGTTTTTTAATAATTTATTTTTGACAGAGAGGGAGACAGAAAGTGTGTGAGTGGGGACAGGGCACAGAGAAAAGGAGAGAGAGTCCCAAGCAGAGTCAGACTCTGACGTGGGGCTCAATCTCACAAACCATGAGATCATGACCTATACCGAAATCATGTGCCAAAATCAAGAGTTGGATCCTTAACCAACTGAGCTACCCATGCGCCCCTCATTTATGACATTTTAAATGTATGTCCTCTTTATTTCTTAACCTGGCTATAGTTGTATCTATTTTCTTGATGTTTTGAATTAACCAGCTTTTGATTTTGTTGATTTTCTCTGTTGATTTCCTATTGTTAATAATATTGGTTTCCTTAAAATTGTTATTATTTCTTTTCTTCTGCTTATTCTGGTTGTAATTTGTCCTTATTTTTCTTGTTTTCTAAGGTGGAAGCTTAAATTATTGATTTTTAGATTTCTTTTATTCTAATAAATGCTTTTAATGCTATAAACATTCCTGTAATTCTGGCCTTCACTGTATCCACAAATACTAAGTTTTATTTTCATTTTTGTTTAGTCTAAAATACTTTTTAATTTCTCATAAGAATTCCTTTTTGATCCATGTGTCATTTAGAAATGTGCTGTTTAATCTCTTAAGTATTTTGGCAGGTTCCAGCTATTTTTTGATATTGATTTCTAGTGAAATTTATTTGTGGTCTGAGAGCATACTATTCATGATTCCTATTCTTGTAAATTTATTCACGTGTATTGTATGTCCCAGGATGTGTTTGATCATGGTGATTGTTCTTTGTGAAGTTGTATTCTGCTGTTGTTGGATGAAGTGTTCTACAGATGTTAATTAGATCCAGTTGGTTGATGGTGCTGTTCAGTTCAGTTATGTCTTTACTGATTTTCTGCCTTAATTATTGACAGGAGGGTTGAAATTTCTAACTCTAATTGTAGATTCAACTATTTCTCTTTGGAGTTTTATCAATTTTTGGCCTTCCATATTTTGGTGTCCTATTATACATAATAAAGGTGGTTATATTTTCTTAGAGAATTGACCCATTATTATTATGTTATGCCTCTTTTTTCTGATAGGTTTTGTTGCTCTGAAGCTTTCTTTTGATTCTTGTTGGCATCGATATTCTTTCTCCATACCTGTACTTTTAGTCTATATATGTCTTTTATATTTGAAGTGATATCTTATGCATAACATATAGTTGGCTCTTATTTTTCATGTACTCTGACAGTCTCTACCTTTTAATTAGTGTGCTTAGTCCATTGACCTTTGAAGTAATTGATATAGTTGGATAAATATCTACCATGTTTGTTACTCTTGGCTACCCTTTGCTTATTTTTTTGTCAGAAGTATTTTTTATGCCTTCTCTTTTTTTAACTTAAAATTGTATATGCTTCCATTTCATGTCCTCTCCTAGCTAATGATTTATACTTTTAAAGCTTTTTGAGTGATTATTCTGGTTTCCCATACACATTTACAATTAATCCATTTGTAATTTTACATAACATTGTACTACTTCATGAGTGATACAGGAACCTTATAACAGAATATTTCCTATTGTTCCTTTCAGTCACTTATAATATGATTGTCATTCATTTCACTATTTAATAATCTATATTTACCAAATACGTTGTTATCATTATTATCCTGGACAAACTCTTATCTGTAAGATTAGTTAAATATAAGAAAAATGTGATTTTATTTTACCTTTATTCCTTCTCTAGTGCTCTTCTTTTCTTTCTGTTGGTACACATTTCTTACGTATATAGTTTTCCTTTTGTCTGAAGAACTTCTTGTAATATTTCTTGGGTCACAAGTTTACTTCAAATATTCCTTAAATTTTTGTTTGACAAAATCATTTTCTTCACTTTTGAAAAATAACTACTGGATGCAGAATTCTAAGTTTGTGATTTTTATCTCAGTACCTTAAATACCTCACTCCATGCTCTTCTTTTTTGCATGGTTTCTTAAGAGAAATCTTATTCTTGCTCCTCTTTAAATAAGGTGGGTTTTCTCTTGCTTCTCTCAAGATTTTCTCTGTGCCTTTAACTTTATGCAATTTGAATATGATATTCCTACATGAATTTTTTAAATTTATACTTTTGTTGTTCTCCGAGCTTTCTCAATCTTTTGCTTAGTATCTGTCTGATTTTGGAAAAATTTTAGTCATCACTTTAAGTATTTCTTATGTTCCTCCTTTTCTTCTCCTTTTAGAAACCCTAGTATGCTTATCTTACACCTTTTAAAATTGTCCAGCACCTCATAAATATACTACTCCATGTTTTTCATTCTTTTTTTCTCTTTGCATTTCAGTTTTTGAAGTTTCTATTAACATATCTTTAAGTTCACTGATTTTTTTTTCTTGGCCTTATTTAGTCTGTGGATGAGTAGTCTTCATTTCTGCTAATGTTTTTCATTTATATCATTTCCTTTTGATTATTTCTTTTAATTTTTATATCTCTACTTGTATTACTCCTCTGTTCTTGTGATTTGTCCTCCTTTTCCATTAGAGCCCTTACTATAATTTCTTGTCTAATAATTCTACCATCCACTATCTCTGCCTTATCTGAGTTTGGTTTTGATGTTTGTTTTTTATCTTCAAATTGGTTGTTGTTGTCTGTTGCCCTTTTGAATTGAATGCCTTCTAATATTTTGTTGAAAACCAGGCATGATGTTCTGAGTAAAAGGAATGAGGTAAATAGGCCTTTATCATGAGGCTTTATGTTTATATAGATAGGAGTTAGGCTGTGCTTAGTTTGCTGTTAGGCTATGCTTGGTTTATTCTAGCTATTGTTCTCAGAGGCCAAAATTTACTCTGGTATTTTTGTTTCTGTTTTCCCTGTTGTCTTTGAATTTCCTTAGAGTTATTCTTAAATAACTGGTAGTCTGATACTGGCTCTAGCAACGGTTTTCTGCTTCTGGGCTTCTGCTCTGGTAAGCTTTCATTCCATATTTTCACCTGTCTATCCAATATTTGAGGAAGCTCTTTTCCCTCTGACTTCAATTCTCTGTTGTTTCGAAGAGGAGTTGTTGATTTTTAACTTGTTCAGCATATTTGTGTGTGTGTGAGGATGGTTATGATAACTTGCAAGCTTTTTAATTGTTTGACCAGACACGAGAAGTTTCCCATTGATCACTTTTTAGTTCTTGGCTTATAATTCCCTATCTGTAAAATAAAAGAATAAGATCACTGCTTGGCGGCTAAAGTATTTCCTAGCTCTAGCATTCTGTTGAGTACATAAGCAGTGACTTGCATGATTGATTATGCTGTTATTTGACATTTGCTGGTCTTCTTCTGCAGGCAGACCTCCAAGTGGACAAAGAGAGACACAATTTCTTTGAGTCCTCCCTTGATTATGTTTATCAAATCCAGGAAGTTCAGGAGTCCAAGAAGTTCAATATTGTGGAGCCAGTAAGTTCTATCTGTTGATGAATCGTTAAAAATATTTACCAAATCCCAGGTAAATGTGGAGAACTTTGATCATAAAATTGAAATCTTAAAGATGATGAAAGGTATTTAATGCTTAATAATGAATGTCAAGAAAATAGACACACCAGCTTGTGTTCTTGCTCTCTTACTAACATTTTCTCTTCCTTGCCACCTTTTTGCCTTTCTTTTCTTTCCTGTTTTCTTTTTTTAAGTGTTCATTTATTTATTTTGAGAGACAGAGAGAGAGGGAGAGAGAATCCCAAGTAGGCTCCATGCTGTCAGTGCAGACCTGATGCGGGGCTCGATCCCACAAACCGGGAGATCATGACCTGAGCTGAAATCAAGAATTGGACACCCAATTGACTGAGCCACCCAAGTGTTCCTTCTTTCCCATTTTTTCTCCCTAGCTATGATTTTCCTTTCTTTCTCTTTCTTTGCTTCCTCTCTCCTTCTCTCTCTCCTTTGATTTCTCTGTCACCCTTCATTTTATCTTGCTCTCCTCACTTCCTTTCTCTCATGCTTTCGAAAAGCTACTAAAGTGCCTATTATATACCAGTCGGTGTGCTACAAGCTCACGTCCCTTGTACTCAATGACTTCCTATTGTACTGTGTTTACTTCTACCTTCTTTATTTTTTTCTACTTACATCTCCTTGAGTATAAAAGGGATGTGCTTTGATTTGACAACTATGTGGAATTTTAACAACTTTTATTTTTTAGCATAAAAAACCAATATACTCTTATTGCAGAAAAGCTGGAACAAAATACAGGAAAAATAAAACAAAATAATAAATTCCCCAAATAGAGATAATCACTGTTAATATTGTGACATTTTCCTTCTAAATTTTCTGTGTATCTATAATATTTCTTTCTGTATTTATGTGTGATTTTGTACTTATAGATATGTGGGTGTGTGTTTACACATGTGCAAACGTCTGTGTGCATGTGTATATATTTTGCACATGAACATGTATATCTATATACATGTGTATCTGTGCTCACATCTGTATATATTTGTGTGTGTGTGTGTGTGTGTGTGTATATATATATATATATATATATATACACGTAAGCAACCAAATGTTTATTCATTTTACAAAAAATTGAACTTCTCTTATAAGACTGGCACTGTACTAAACACTGGATATCCTATAATGAATAAGACAGACTCTGTTTCTCTCTTCATGAAGACTACATTCTTATTGGGTAGACAGAAGGGAAAGAAGCATACAGATAAATCAAATTAATTGTCAATTTATATGATAAGGGCTAAAAGTATAACAAAAATGGGCAGCTACTTTAAGTGGTCAAGGAGGACCTCATAAAGTATCATTTAAGATAATATCTAAAGAAAGAGAAGGTGAGGCCACATGAATAATGGGGAAATAATATTCCAGACACAGGAAAACACATGTGCACAGTCCTTAAGTTAGGAAAGGATGATGTGCTTGAGGAATGAAAAGATTAGTGCCTTTAGATACCAGCAATAGAAAAGGAGAGGGGCAGGAAGTAACGTATGATAGGAAGGCCCAAAACCTGTAAGCATGGTAAGAAGTTTGGATATTCGTCTAAGTGTAGTGGAAAGCCACTGATAAGTGTTACACAGAATATGACATGAGCTGATTTTGTTGTGTGGAGAATGGCTTGGAAGAGACCAACAGTGAAAGTGAGGAAACCAGTTAGGAGGCTACTACAGTGGTCTAGGCAAGAAAAAGATGTTGGTTTGGGTTAGGGTGGTGGAAGTTCAAACAGAGAAGAATGACTAGATTAGACATATTTTGGAGACAAAACTGACACAATTTGAATTGAGATATGAGTGGAAGAGAAATCAGGGATGATTCTTTACTTTCTGGCTTGATTGAGTGGGTGGTAGTATCATTTCCTGAGATAGAAAGCTTGGGAGAGAAACAGAATGATTGTGTATATGACAGTGTATGTGATATACACACCTATATATTTATGCACACACCTACACATATATATGCATCACATATGTGTATGTATGTACATAGGTTTTATATGTATTTATGTATATATACATATATAGTTTGTTTTTATATTTATACATATATGCAAATGGTGTTATCTGTGTGCATATTTATATGCACCTATCTGTTTATTTTCTAAAAGGAAGAGAGCAATTATTACTACTTTCTATTACACTTTACTATTGGCAGAATTAAGCATTATTTTTTAAAGATTTGTATTTGAGAAATGAAATCATATTTTCTTTGTTTTTATTTATGTGTATATGATTATTGAGGCTGAATATTTCGAACACTAAAAATGTTTTATTGATCATTTGTATGTCTTATTCTGAAACCCCCTGAAACATTTCTAATTTGAAAGTGGGTTCATACTCCATGAATCTTTTAGCATTATGACAGTCTTCATTAAGGTACAGAATCTTCCTTTATTGATTTATTCTCTTATCTATTTATTCAACAAATATTAATTGCATGCCCAATTAATATTGTCTGTGTCTGTGACAATTCTGAGGATATATAGAGGAAAGACGCAGTCTATTCCAATACTATCCAAATTATTAATGGTTTTATATGCTATCTGAAAAGGATCTGAATGAATAAATTTGTTAGTAGTTCTTATTTTCTGGAACTAATTCCCATGTAAATGTTTATAAGAGAATAGCTTTGTGTAGCCCTGTTTTATTTTCATGATTACTTTTAACACTAGACTGTATTAAACTATGGAATTTATTTTCTGTGTTTCTTTTTCCTTTATTTGGTAATGAGAAGGTGTTGGTGATAAAGTTATTATTACATGTTTTCCTTAGGTCTTGGCCTTTCTTCATAGCCTCTTCATTTCCAACAGCTTGACTGTAGAGCTCACACAGGATTTTCTCCCATACAAACAGCAGCTCCAGCTCAGTTTGCAGAATGTGAGTTTGCATGTGGGTTTTTTCACCTGTCCCTGTATTACAGTTGGGTTTCAGCCCCAATACCTTTGACCTTGAAATCCCAGTTTATTGCATTCTAGCCAATTTGCCAAGACATATTGGTATGGATTACAAATATTTTAGTGTGCTAGACTGTTCTTGCTCTTCCATTGTCAAGTCTTCCCAATCTTTGAGGTTTACTGTTGTTCAAACCTACCCCTCCACCTACTAACACTTCTATCTATCCAATATTAAATGTTGCTAATTTACCACATCTCTCCCAGATCAGAACCCAGCTGTGGGCTTATTTAAGCACAGGTCTTATGCTACTTCTGTGTTGGTAAGTCAAGACACTTAAGAGTTTTATGACCACAAATACCTATTTTCCCCTCTCTTCCACTTATCACTAAGTACTAGAGTTAAATAAATTATATCTAAAGGTTTCGTTCACCTTCTTTCCCATGCTGGTTCTTATAGATGGCATAGGTACAGCCTTCCCATCTGTGTGTGTGTGTGTGTGTGTGTGTGTGTGTGTGTGTGTGTGTGTGTATTCTCATTCATTTGTTTAACCTGCATTTAATGAATACTTATAGATATAATATAAACTCTGTGCCAGGCATTTTACAAGACACGGGACATACCATAATGATACATGTTAGTATTTCTTTCCTCGGGGAACATACAGTCTATTGCATGAAGGAGGTAAAGGCACTGGAACACATCATAATTTCCTGTGATAAGTGTTTCAATAGTGTTAAGACCAAAAATTTTAAAGAAGCACAGAAGGTAGAATGTTGTCTGCTGCAGTTAGAGAAGACATCACTGAGATAGTGATTTTTGGACTACCTGTTGCATTGCATAAAATTTACAGAGTATTTTTATATGAAATAGGATGGTAAGTTGTAATAGAAATAATTTGGTTGTTTAGGAGGATCCTGACTTACAGTTGTTTTTTAAATTTCTTTCTGAGTGCTTACCTTCACCAGAATGTTAGAGGCCCTGTCTTTAGATTCATAAAATATCCCTATAACCAGTTTACTCATTTGAATCTTCCTCCAAAAAGAAATTGAAAAGTATGAGTTTAATAACACCCCTTTTATCTATGTATATGATGAACTCATTCACAGGATAATCAATAGAGTCGGTTCATCAAGATAGGGCAGCCCAGATCACCTTTTTAACTGACATAACAATCTTGAGGGTGGACACTAAGGACTTATCTCTAATGATTTTTATACCCATATTTCAAACAATGTTTTGCTATTGTATTTAGTTGTGTAGTTTTACATATATTATTTTTACCATTAGTTTTTGTTATTCATGAATATGAAAACATAACTTTTCTGTTGATCTGTTTTCAAAGATAGCACATTGTCATGTATTTTATCCTAATGGCCAGAATTTGATTCAGAGTCAAGTAAGCAGTAACTTGTGGCAAAACTTAGAAGTTGCCATGATAATATTAACTTTGGGAATCTTCTTTACAGTCTCTCTTCTTGTAAAGCAGAGGTCAGTGTGGTGCTCAGAATTCTAAGAGCCCTTGTTTATTCTAGTCTTATGTGATTCCTGTTAGAAAAAAAAAGTCTCCCAGACGTGTTTTATTGTTATATTATTTATGTTTCTACTTCCCTTTTAGTCTTTAATACTGTTACACTCTATAAAATTGTTTTCTAGTCACTATGCCATTCAATATTTGTTTTCTGCTATGTTGTAGCATATAATGCAAACCAAGAAAACTGCACTGGATCTCTGACCAATAAATGCTTTTTAATGATGATGGTGATAATGATAATAATTATGATAATAATGTCTTAACAGACAAGAAATCATTTCTCCAGTACTCGGGAAGAGATGGAAGAACTTAAGAAAAGGATGAAAGAAGCTCCCCAGACATGCAAACTTCCAGGACAGCCAACCATCGAAGGCTATCTCTATACACAAGAGAAATGTGTGTAGGAATACAGGGATCCCCACTGGGTTTCAGTAGACTGGCACCTACTTGCCACTCTCCAAACTCCAGGCACCCATATTGTTCACAGACCCCTGACAGCTACAACTCTTTGGAGAACAGTCTGGGAATAGTGGATTAACAAAAAAAGGAAGGAGAAGTTGGGGGGGAGGGGGAGGTTAAGGATTTGTCTTACAAAGGCTCTGGGATGATAAGATTTGAGCTTTTTCTCTGTGATTCAAAATGGGGATTGTTAACTGCTTAATCCTTCTGATGGCTCTGATGAGTGGGGGGAGTGGTAGGGGAAAGGGGGCAGAAAAATAATATTTATTACACCTGCTATGTGCCAGGCAGACATGGTGCTAATTTAAATACACTATTTCATTTGATCATTAAACCACACTTATCATACCTATTTTATTTGAGGCCACTGAGGCTTAGAGAGATCAATAGTTAAAAGTCATCCAACTGTCAAGCAGCAGGCCTAGGAGTAAACTCCATTCTGTTAAATGCCAAAACCTATGGGCCTATTATTAACTCTATGCCTCTACTGCCTTAGGAGCACATGGTTATTCTCAGCACGTGAAACAACCACCATTGTGATTTCAATGGGATAACAGTTGTTAAATGCTGACCAAGGAAAATCAGTTAACTTATCCATTCACTGAATATTGCAGAAGATTCAAGCCTTCCTACCTCCTAAACAACATTATGAAAACCTGCATGTGCTATTTGATTTTCCTTATGAACTATGACCCAGTGTTCCCAAAGCCTGTGGTTTCAGCCCTGCCCATAATGACTGTACCTGCTAAGTAGGAAGAAGAAACTACTTTGATGTTACCAGTAGCAAAAACTACTGCGATTCACAAAACATGCATTTAAGCATTGATATTATCATGCTTTTCCTCTCTGACAAATTAACATTTGGTGGTTTTCAAAGATCTGCTCTTCCACTTTTCAGATGTATCTCTTTAACTCTATATTGCAGGATTTCTCAGTCTCAGCGCTATTGATATTTTGGCCTGGGTAATTCTTTGTTTTATGTGTGTGGGGTGGATCATATACATATTAGGGTGTTTAGCAGCATCTATGCCCTGTCCTCACTTTATTTTAATAGCATTGCCTAAGTAATATAACCTAAAATGTCTCCAGGCAATGCCAGGTGTCCCTTGGGAGGCAAAATTTCCCTTGGTTGAGAACTGCTATATTATAAAAGAGGTGGAAATAATGAGTTTGCAATCTTGGCTCTAATATCAACTAGCCCCAGTTTTCTAATTTGTCAAATGGATATGACATTACTATTCAGTTGAGTGTTTATTGAGCATCTTTTTTTTCCCAGTCAATATGCAATGCATTGGGGCATTTTAAAAACTGAATCAATCTTGGTTTTTGCCTTCGAGAAGTTCACAGTCTGAGGAAGAAGACAGACAACTATATCAAGAATTATAAGGAAATGTGCTAAGCATTGCATTTGGGGCATATATCTAAGGGCTTCACTGAAGAAGTAATGTTTGAATTTGAATTCAAATTATGAGTGGGAGTTTGATAAGCAAAAAAAGAGGGGAAGAAATTTCCAGGTATATAACAATGCATGTTACTCAGGCACAGAAGTATGTGAGGATGTAGTTTATTTGCAGGGCCTTGGTTTGCCAAGCATAACCCTGGTTTACACCTGTAATCCTGATGTAATTATTAATGGTGACTCATTCAATCTTACATATGTCTTGAAAATTTGGACTAAAAATAGATGACCACCTCTTTGTTTGATAACTGAAAGTAGTTCAATGAGACAGGACCATAGACGGTGGCAAAACACAAAGTAGGAAAGGTAAATATGATCACATTATGAAGGATTTTGTGGGCCAACATGAGTTTAGAGATGTTGGGAAAGCCATGCATGATTTGTAATAAGAGAAATTATATAAATAGAGATATGGAATTTAAGAATACTCCTTTAGCTAAAGAGTAGAGAATGGACTAGAAAGGAGTGATCAGAGATGGAGGAAATCAGAGAGAAGACCACTGACATGGTTAATTGGAGAAATAGTGAATTTTTGTTTTGTCTGAAATAATTCATAAAACATTAGAAGTAATTCAGCAATATGGTCCTGAACTAATTCAGTTCTAAAAGGGATGGAGAGGATGAAGCAGCTGAAGGAGAGGCATGTAGGGAATAGAACGGACAGAACCCAATCACCAATCAAATGGGACAGGTTACAGGGAAACAGGAGTAGAATTTTACAGATGTTTCCAACTCATACAGTAATAGGATGAGTAGTAGAAACATTCATAGGGGAAATGGCAAGGAGAGAGATTTGGAGTAAGCTAGAGCCAACATGGAAAGCAATTGATGAGTTTGAGGATCTCCATATGTTCTGTGGGTTGATGACACTGCAGGGCTGGAGTTCAGGGGAATATTAGGGCTGGATCTGAAGTCCTATGACTATGAAGAGCAGACTGTAGACCTTTTCCATCTTAGGAGTGTATTGACCATACAGCTGAAAAATATATTCTGTCCGCTCACTTTTGCCTATCATTGTAGGGGCTTTGGGAATATCCTGGGTGAAATATTACTGCCAGTATGAGAAAGAGACCAAAACGCTCACCATGACACCTATGGAACAGAAGCCAGGTGCTAAGCAGGTCAGTTTTTTTGTGTGCCATATTTTTTGAAATGCATCTGTGACTGCATCTCAGAAATGAATATATCTTAACTTAGTGCTAAAGAATCAAGTCCATCACTGTCATGTGAAGTTATGACTCTGTATGTTCTTCTTGGCCTAAGTTTGCACTGGGCCAAGTACTACTCAGTTGAGTGAAATATATCTATTATGTCAAGCCTTCTGAAAGTGCCTGTACTCTTTCAGATCATTTATTAAATTATTACAAGTGCCTGTCACATTTTACAAGAAAATTTGCAAGAATATGGATAAATTGGAGGAGGGTAGTATATATTAGTTGCTTTTAAGAAGTTTATACTGTAGGATTCCTTTAAATAGCAAGTGTTTAAAATATCATTTTCCAAAATTGCTTTTTTGATAAGTATGTCTGTTTCCTAAAGTTGGAATAACCTATACCCCATATTCTGTGTAATGTTCAGATATATTTAAGCAGTTGATGCCTCTTCTTTTGTCCTTCAAACCTTCTTCTATTCCCTAAAATGTCAAGATGAGTTTAACACACTGAGAAGATATTTACTTACCTAGAAGAACATAATAATATATATTACATACTATACTATACTACGTACTATGTTATACTATACCATATATATGACCTCACAGCCAAAAATTTTTATTCTGTCTTCCCACTTTTGCCTATATTTGTAGAGGCTTTGGTAAAAGGCGAAAGATTTATGCGATCTGAAGAGAAACCAGAGCATGTAGAGGCTTTGGAAATACACACACACACACACACACACACACACACACAAGGGTTTATTATGATAAAAGCTGATAGACAAACTTTTCATACTCTAAAAGTAGTTTAATGTGTCCTTTAAACTGCCTCTCAGACTGGGTGTTAATGCATGGATTTTTAAGGATTTCTGTTCTTTACAAATTGTTTACAAAATGAAATAAGGTTCATGTATTAATGCTGAACCTTGGTGGTAGAAGTAGACCAATTGAGATAGGCAGAAATTTGGAGAAAATAATGGGCCAATTTTCCTCCATTGCTGGTGGTTTCCATGGAAGATCTCTCTTGTGATACTTGTCCAAAGAAAATTAGAGAACTGAGATTGGTGGCAGGCTCTTGAAAACTGCTTTCTGCGTCTTTAATCAAAAAATGCTTTGGATGTGTATTGGAGATGGAAAGCACCTCTAATGAAGTGTACTAAATGGGGTGTCCAGAACAGTCATCCAATGCTTCTATGTGGGACAGTTACTCATTTATGATTCTAAAACTCTCCTTCATTTCCAGTCTGCTAATTGCTAAGTTACCTTTCTTTCTATTTTTTTTTGTTTTAATGTTTTTTTCATTTTTTAAATAGTTTATTGTCAAGTTGGTTTCCATATAACACCCAGTGCTCATCCCCACAAGTGCCCTCCTCCATGCCCAAGGTACCTTTCAGTATGGTTTCAGTAAATTCATCTGGTGCACTATCACAGAGTTTGTTCCATCTGTGTCAGAACGTAGCTGATGTATCTTACTGGCAAGACTTATAAGAAGCATTGTCCTGTGGTCTCTTTCTTTTCTTTTTCTACACACATTGCTTTCCAGATCCCAAACTTTAAAGTTACTCTCTTATACAGTAAGCTCATTTAGGCCCTTTCTTCCTGCTCAGGCACCTACTGCAAAGCTCAAGACAGAAGCAGTAGATGCCACTTTCATATCCTCCTAGCAGATGAGTGAAAGCTCTCATTTTAGTTCTTTCCCCTCTTCCCTTTTCATTAGGTGGCTGCTTGCAAAACTGCAATAGTGTTAGCCTAAGCAGTTTTAACATGGGATTCCTTAGGGAGTGGAAAGAGGAACTGGGTTCTCTATTTAGAAGGAAGGGGAGGTGACGTAGTAACTTGAATTTCCATAAAATGAAGTTGGAAATTATTTCTTCTTGTCAGTTCTGTCAGTTCCTATTACTGGTTTGTGTTATAGAAAGGTAAATCATACAAGTAAGTGAAACTATAATAACACCAGATAATCCACTGTTTATTGAATGTCTACTGTGTGCCAGTCACTGAGCTAGACACTTTTTGCCATGTGCTTCATTTACCTTCCCAGAAGCCCTGTGAGGTTTTATTAGTTCAATTTGAAGATGGAAGAAGTAACCTTCTTTCTGAGAATGGTATTTAGCAGTGTTCCCTGCTAGTTCAGCCTATCACCTTCCACCTGTGTTGTTCTGCTCACTTTATAGATCATCTTCCTAAATGCTATTTTAGAAGATCTCCATCATTTCCCTGCCAGGCAGTTATGGTAAGAGGAAAGAATACTGTATTTTGAGTTTCAATATCCGAGTTTAAATCTGAGCTCTGTGGCTCAGTAGCTTTTTGACCCCAAGTAAATTATGTAATGTTGCTTAATATCATTTTTCTCATCACAAAAATGACAAGAGTAATGCTGTAGTTTATAAAAATTTCTTGAGCTAGAGATATTAAGATAAATAAAATGCCATCCCCTTGAGTTCTCATTCAATTGGGGAAATCAGGCATGAAAACAGGAAGTTTTAATATAATGCAGAAAACACATAGTGAGCAGTGTATGGGATTGGGAAGAATTTTGGAGGAAATGAAAGCTGAACTGCAGTTTGTAGAACAATTAAGAGTTTAGCCAGGCAAAGAATATAGATAAAGTAATTTCAGGTGAAGGAAACATTATTTGCTGTTATGGAGCCATGAAAGATTATGACATCTGTGTGAAATGAGAGTACCTCTGCATGGATGGGGCATAAAACAGATTCAGGTGGCTAGCAGTAAACCTGTAGTGGTAGGCAAGACATAGGCCAAGGAGCCGTTATGCTTCTGAACCTGAAGGAGTTGAGTTTAAAGAGGGAGGATAAGTATATGACGCTGTTAATCACTGTCTTCTTGAAAGGCTAATAATGCTTGATACCTTCAGTATTGGGGTAAGGAAGGCAGATTGACAGACGAATTTAGAGTTGAGTTTTTATAGTGTGGGAGCAGCAAAGATAGACCTGAAGGGGGGTTGAGTGTGCCAGTGAGAAAGAATTCTTTTTTCATCAACTAGATCAACTCTGTGGGCCAGTTTGGAGGGCATAGTACCTAAACACAGACCTGGCACTTGGGAAGTTTTTCTCAGTTGGTGGGAGCAAGGTGGTTAGTTAACATTATCCCCACATTATAGATTGTGGAGTTAAGATTTGGAGACAGAAATGATTTGCCCTGGGTTGCAAGCTACTAAATGGCATAACTGGGATGAGCTTCCTTTATTGCTATTTCCACTATACCTATTCCGGTGACTTTAGCTAAGTCATTTTAACCCCTGTGAGTTTCAGCTCTTTCTAAGCATTGTTGTGAAGAAAATTGGTTTAAAGACACCTAGCGTAATATGTGGCACATAGTCGGTAACCAATAAATGTTACTTCTCTTTCTTATACTACATTGTCTCTGTTGAGATAACAAGGAAACCGAACAATATGGGATTGGGGGATTTTAATCTGTGAACACAGTGGATTTCAGTGGCCTAAAAGTGTCCATAAAAGTAAGGGGGGGCTACACTATTCTTCATGTATGAAATATCAAATGCCACTTTGAGAAATAAAACATATTTGCTTACTCCCTGGCTTATCTTTGGAGACATTTCCTTTGTGATTCCTGTCTTCCTGAAGAGACCTGAGGTGGGGAATGAAAATGTTTGTCTCCTCTCTATCTGCCAATTTAACGGAAGGAGGGTTTCATAAAGCCGCTTCCTACCTAATTCGGTACACTTAATGCATTTGGTCAGCCCAATTCTCCAATACTCCCCTTAAATTATGTGTAATGAGCTTCCTATTTAATCTTCCATGCTTGGAAAAGAATAGTGATATACTCTGAGCATTTTCTCCTGGTCTCAGCCATTAATTATTAGAGCAGGAAGAAACCATCTGCCGCCTTTCTGCAACTACTGTTCTTAGTGAGATTACACATTGCTCCTGCTGCCCTGACAGATGCCTTCCAAGTGACACTAAGGATAATGAAGGAGGCAGAAGAGGACTCTGTACATTTTTTTTCAAATTGGCTGTTAATCCTTCTTTTATAGCAGGGGCCCTTGGACTTAACGCTGAAGTACTGCGTGAGGAGGAAGACAGAGTCTATCGACAAAAGGTTCTGTTTTGATATAGAAACTAATGAAAGGTAAGCTGTGATAGTATGAATTGGCAATGTCCCCATGTGACAGATACTGAGCCTGAGTAGATCTTTTATTTTCCTCTGTCATCTCTTGTTGATGAAAGTGAGAAAATCTGTTCATCACATCATTGTCTTGGCCCAGAGCTCTTTGTCTCTGTGGAAGCTTCAATGAGTTTCACCTCACCTGATCTAGGCAGAACAAGTCACTCCTAGGATTTAACTTGCTATCAGATATTCAAAGGTCAACATTTGGTGATGCTTCAAGGACAGAATAACAAAGCTCTTTATTTATTTATTTATTTAATTTATTTAGTAGTTTCAAGTTTTTATTTAAATTCCAGTTAGTTAACATATAGTATAATATTAGTTTCAGGAGTAGAATTTAGTGATTCATCACTTATATACAACACCTAGTGCTTAACATAACAAGTACCCTCCTTAATACCCATCACCCAATTAACCCATCACCCCCTGCCTGCCTCCCCTCCAGCAACCCTTAGCTTGTTCTCTATAGTTAGGATTCAGTTTTATGGTTTGCCTCTCTCTTTTTTCCCCCTCCCATATGTTCATTTGTTTTGATTCATATTCAACATATGAGTGAAATCATGTGGTATTTGTCTTTCAATGACTGACTTATTTTGCTTAGCATAATACAGTCTAGCTCCATTCATATTGTTGCAATTGGCAAGATTTCATGATTTTTGATGGCTGAGTAATATTGCATTATATATATAAATATATAATGTATATATACACACACACACATTCACACACATTTGCATACACACACAAACACACACACACGCACCACAACTTCTTTATCCATTCGTCATTCAGCAGACATTTAGGCTCTTTTCATACTTTGGCTTTTGTAGATAATGCTGGTGTAAACATTGGGATGCATGTATCCCGTTGAATCTGTATTTTTGTATCCTTTGGGTAAATACCTAGTAGTGCAATTTCTGGGTCATAAAATAGCTCTCTTTTTAACTTTTTAAAGAACCTTCATGCTTTTTTTCCAGAGTGGCTGCACCAGTTTGCATTCCCACCAACAGGGTAATAGGGTTCCCATTTCTCCATATCCTTGTCAAAACTTGTTTCCCATGTTGTTAATTTTAGTCATTACAGTGGGTATGAGGTGTAATCTCATTGTACTTTTGACTAGTATTTCCCTGATGATGAGTGATGTTGAGCATCTTTTCATGTGTCTGTTAGTCATCTGGATGTCTTCTTTGGAAAAGTGTCTATTCATGTCTTCTGCCCATTTTTTAACAGGAGCACATGTTTTTTGGGTATTGAGTTTGATAAGTTCTTTATAGATTTTGGATACTAATCCTTTATCAGATATGTCATTTGCAAATGTCTTCTCCCATTAGCAAAACTCATTCTTTTATCTCCTAATATACAGGAACAAATGAATTGGAACAGATTTTTAAGGGGAGATGGAAGAGATGGAGGATGGTAGTGGTATTGAAGAGTCTTTTCTCCATACTTGGTGTAAACATAATACAGACTTTCCCTACTTTGCAGATATTTATATAAACTGGAAATAGTTTGATTATCAACCTTCTCATTTCAGTAAGGCTTTCAAATGTTGTTGCATTTGTTTTTCTCCATTACCCTCCTTTCATTTTCTGAACTTCACTAGTTTTATCAGAGAGGAATTTAATCTTGAAATTTTAAAATGAGAGCATTTGAAGTTATTTTGGAGAAAAGCATGTTATATAGTTGGGAGGTGGATACAAAATTCTGTGAATAAATGTTTCTGTATGTTATTTCAGTCTATTATTTCTACGTATTTGTTACTGCATAATAGAATAGAATTTAACAAAACGGTCAGATTCCTATAAGGGGGCTTGAAATTTCAATTACAGTGTCATATTAACAAAATTATCAGTGACTGGAATCATAAAGATTAGATGCATAAAGATGCATAAAGATTAGATTAGAGATGAGGGCTCTTTTTTCCAATCTGGAAAAAAGTAGAAAGTCCTTTTCCACATTTGAAATTTCTGTTTGTTAATCTATATGATTTCTTTCTTAAAAATGGATGGTCCTGACCAAAGATGGTTGTGATAGTAGATATTCTTACTGGTAACCATAAGGCTGTCACTCATTTTGTTCCAACAGCATCAGTCCTAGTTGGAAGGGGGAACTATACTATTTACTGCGGAATATGACTATTGGCTGTTTCTTCTCTTTCATGAACTTTTAGTGTCTCTGGCTCTGCCTCATCAAGGTGCTTAAAAGAAATTAAAATTTTTTGTGCCTAGTTTCATTCTGATTCCCCTTTCATCTTGAATTTGTAAGCTACTTGCAAATAATATTCTCATATACCCAAAGCAGTTCCAGACAGTTTGGCCCTGAGATTAGGGGCTGGGACCAGTTTATCTTCATATATCTTGTACCTAGTGCTATGCATGGCTCATGATAGGTACCACATTTGGTGTTTTTTTTTTATTTTTAATGTTTATTTTTGAGAGAGAGACAGAGAGAGAGCATGAGTGGCAGAGGGACAGAGAGAGGAGATATAGAATCCAAAGCAGGCTCCAGGCTTTGAGCTGTCAGCACAGAGCCTGACATGGGGCTCAAACCCACCTCCAAGCCCACGCTCTGAACCATTGCACTGTACTGGACATACGCTGTATGTGCCTTTTTGTTCCAGATTGAGTGACTGGGACCTTGCGAAGGGCAAGGGATTTGTCTAATTTGTCTAAGGTCATAAAGATAGTCAATGAAAGAGCCTGGGCTAGAAGTCAATGTTCTTTCTACTTTGTCATCTTGTTCTTATCATTATTCTTTGAATTTGACTTTCTGTAGCACCTGAGAATCTTCAAATGCTTCTTCAATAGTCACTTATTTATTGTTTCAGCTTTTCTTTATGGTTAAGAGAACACTTGCATTGGCGTTTTGATTTCCCAGATAGAGAAGTGAGTTCCAGAATGAGTTTAATATCATAGTTGATTGACACTGTCTTCTTTTAAGTCTGTTCCCAATTCACGTGTTTTCCTTCTTTCTGCCTTCAGTATTCAGCTGGGCTGCTATCTTTCCAAAACTGTGTCTAAACTTTCTCGCCCCATGTGATATATTCAAAAGGTTGGTTATTTGTTAGAGAAAGGTAAACTTGGAAGAATCCAGTGCCTAAAGCCAAGTCCTGCTTTTCAGTTGATTTGGCTTAAAGAAGATTTGGAGACTTTCCTTTTTAAAAAGTACTTTAATGGGATAAAAGATGGAAGGTATAATAGGAATCCTATGATATAAAAACTGGAAAGGACCTTCCAGTTCATCTTGCCCAACACCCTTATGGATAAAGAAACTGAGGCCTATAGAACCCCACTTACTTGTCCAGGCTCTCTGAGCTCTCTTGACATTATTCTTATCATTTTGTGACTCTGAGAGTCTTAAGGAATCTAAAGTCTAGAAGGAATAAGATGAACCAGTTTCTCATAATGGTGCAGATACACAGATAATGTGAAGAACCTTTATGTCTACAATAATATGGTCAATCTGCAAGTCCCAGTTTAGTCATGAAGGTCTAAAAAGGCCATACAGATTGTATCAACTTGGAATATCTCTGGTTATAAGTAGCCTATAAGTAAATAAATAAATGGATTCAAGGACATCTTCCATGGAGAAGAGGCCTTGTAGCATAGTGGTTAAGAAAGAACATGTCAGAAAGAAAGGAGAGAAGAGGAGAGGGAGGAGAAGGGAGGGGAGGGGGGAGGGGAGAAAAAAGAACGGTAAAAGAAGGAAAAGAAAAAGAAAGAAAAAGAAAAACAAAGCAAAGAAAGACTGCTGGACCAGAATTCCTAAAGTCAAATCCTGGCTCTATACTTACCTACTGTGTGAATGTAGGGAACAGCTCTGTGCTTCAGCTTCCCTTTCTGTAAAGTAGGGATTACTATATAGTACCTGCTTTATAAGGTTCCAAGTAGATTTCATGAATTAATACCTATAAAATACTGAGAATATCACCTGGTACCTAGTGAGCATTCAATAACTATTAGTTATTATTAGTCATAAGATTGCTTAAGTCAGCAAAAAGGCCTCCTCCCTGTGCTGAGCCAGTGTGCATGTTGTTGAATTATTTCCAACTGGAAATACTCCTTGGACATCATAGGTGGTGACAGTAGCAAAGACATCTTTTTCATGGATGAATATGCCCATGCTGAACATACTTAATCCTAATGCGCAGAAAAAACTGCTGGCTTCCAAGAGAGAAAGGCAGAGAGAGCCACAGTTAGAATCAAGTGCAATGGAGTCAATTTAAATATGTATAATGGTGAGGTGTCTTGGCATCAGCCTCTATTTCCTTGCCTGACCCTGGCATGAGGCTGCCAAGATACCACCTTCCACAGGGTTCCAAAAGTTACTGTTTTCTAAATGTTCCGTTGTTGTTGTTTTTTTTTTTTTTTTGAGTAAAGGAGATTTTGAAAAATTGGAATTTTGTATGTGCTTGCTCAGTGTGACACTTTCCAGGGCTGATAGGGACCCTAGGTCATAAGACTCCATGCTTTCAGGTGAGTTTTCTGCTTTTAACTTGTCATGTTTTTCCTATAGGCCAGGAACCATAACTTTACAAGCCCTTTCAGAAGCTAACAGAAGGCTATGGATGGAGGCCATGGATGGAAAAGAACCTGTAAGTTACTTCAGGACACTGGAGAAACATCAGCAGCATAGTCCAATGTATGAGTATCCTTGGTGGTACTAATGGGTCTAGGACAATTAAAAAGTCAGATCTTCAGACTCAAAATTTTAGAGTTAGGAGGAATTGTTGAGTCAACATTTCTTGTTTAAAAAGTAAGGCAATTTGAGTTCCAGAGAGGATGAGGGACTTCTCTAGGATTACTCTCAGAAAAGGGATGAAAGCTGGGCCTAGATAGAATCCAGGTTTCTCAGCTTCTTGCTTCAGTTTTAGATTAGGCAGCTGTGCCTACAAGACCTTCTTAAGAAAGAAAATTAAGCCTTTTTTCAGCTTATAAAATTAATTATGTGTTCATATAGAAAGGTGGAAAATAATTTTCATAACTGTGAATAAGCATTTATTAAGATTTTATTCACAGTTGTTTTGCTGCCCCCATTTTACATTCCAAAGTCAGCTTACTCTCTAAGGGTACAGCTGGTGGAGAAGATGGTGCTACCATCCTGTATCCCAAGATGTACCACTCCATTTAGAACATTGTTACACAGGAAGACAAGTAATACCTTAAAACGTTTAGTGTTTGTCTTAGAAAGACCAACATGAAGAGTCAGAAATTCCTGAAGATCATTATTTCTCTTCAGTATCTTCCAAGTAAGTTTCTTCTAGTGGTGTATGAAATATTAGCTTCCTCGTGTTGGATTTACAAAAGCCTAAATTTGGATCCGATTTGTGCCATCAGTGGTGGTGTGATGTTGAGCAGAGTATTCTATTTCTCTGAGACTCGGTGTTCTTCTCTTTAATATAAAGAGTTGAATCATGTCCATTTTATCTACCTCACAGAGTTGCTTTCAAAAATTATGAAGAATGAGTGTGAAGCTACTGAGATTCCATAGTATTTGTATACAGTCTAATGTCTTTAGTTTGTTCAAGGCAAAATGTGCTAAGAGGGGAAATACACTCCAAGGTTTTTTTTTCTGTTTCTCCTCGGTGCCCTGGAAACTAAAGGGAAGTACACAGATCTCAGAATGCACTGATAGCAACCAAGAGGGTAGCAAAGAGAGAAGTGGTGTTGTGAGGATTGTCATGCAGAAAGTAGACCATGACTTGTTGCTCCTTCCTCCTTCCTAGAAGACTGGAGCTTAACTATTGCATGCCTTTGATATTTCTCTAGGGATAGTAGCAGGCTCTGTGAAACATTTTATTCTTGATTCCTTATTTGGAACTTGTTCTCCCTTTAGGTTTTAAAGATCTAAGGATGTGGATGGCTTCTTGTGGAGAATGATGTTAGAACATGAGTCCACTAAACGTGGATCCTTTTTAACAACTTGATTATGCTAGACTTTTCACAAATAACTTGTGTATAAAAGTGGCAGCAAGGGCTGCCCAGAGCAAAAATCTCTCTCATTGAAATATCCATGGGTACATACACATAAGCAGAAAGTTTTCTTTTTAAAAGGAGAGATTGTTAAAGAGGACTCTAACAGACACCACATAGAAGGTTTATTTCCTGCAGTTTCACATTGTTATTAAAAGTATCAAAGAAGATTAGGACCTTAAGGAACATCTACTCCAACCCAAATCATTTTAGAGATAAAGAATTTTGAAGTATAGAGAATGAAAAGGACATGCCCAAGATTTTATAATGAGTTAGAAGTGGAGCCAGGCTAGACTTCAAGAGTCAAGGATCTCCTGTTTGGCCTCTCACATAGTTATCATGATGTGTACTTCACCATGACTCAGAGAAATCTTGGTCAATTCATGGATCTCTTTCAGACAGACATTTGCTTTTCTACAGAGAAATACCCATTAATTAGCCTTTAGGGTAGGAGATTGGTATTGGGAACATTTAAACTTTACCATTAATACCCACTACCCAGATGCCCATAAGAAGACTTTTTCTCTTATGTTCTCTTGCTCTGTCAGAAAAATTCTCCAAGTTTTACATAAGTAAATCTCTAAGATAGGTAGGCTACAACTTCAGCTGCCGTGAGCTACTTGGAGTCTAATGTAGTCTTCAGATTTGTTAATTCACTTGTTTTCTAAGGACCTAGGCAGAGATGATTCTGTTTAGCCCACTTTTCCATTAAAACCTTAGATTCATTAATGGTTTTGATGGGCTCACTGGGGATAGAGAGTTAGTATTATTTGCTGTGCTTACCTGTAGTGATTCACAATAGCCATGGCTCTTTCTTTCTCTTTTTTTGTAGATCTACCACAGCCCCATAACAAAACAGGAAGAAAGTGAGTCAAATTTATGATCTATTGACATTACAAACTGCCAGTTTTTCCTATCATCAACGATATGTAATAGTGATTTGAGTGTGTTTATGGATGAAACTGTATGGAGTAGAATTCAGATCTATTTTTTTAAATATGTCTACCTATTGAAATAAGGAAGTCACTTTATCTTGGCTTATGGTGTGGGCAATGTTAATATAGAGAAGAACATTATCTCTTCCTTGTTCTAAACACATGATATAAATTATGTGCATTTCTCCTAACATTTCACGTTTGATGTTGCTCATGCCTAAAACAACATAATGTAAAGGGATAACTAAAAGCATTTTGTGTTATAAAAGTAAAAATTCCATGTTTTAGCTATTGTTAGGAGATACGATGGACTACTACATGGCAATGAGAAAGAATGAAATCTGGCCATGTGTAGCAACATGGATGGACCTTGAGGGTGTTATGCTGAGTGAAATAAGTCAGGCAGAGAAGGACAAATACCATATGTTTGCATGTATAGGAGGATTAGGAGAAACTTAACGGAGGACCATGGGGGAGAAGAAGGGGGGAAATAGTGGGGGAGAGGGAGGGAGGCAAACCATGAGAGACTCTTGGATGCTGAGAACACACTGAGGACTGATGGGTGTGGGGTGGGGAGATGGGCATGGAGGAGGGCACTTGTGGGGATGAGCACTGGGTATTATATGGGAACCAACTTGACAATAAACTATTTGAAAAAAATATATAAAAATTCTAAGCTCCCCCTGAATACAAAGATCTTTCCATTTAAGAGTATTAGAGATGAAAAGTCATACCCCTTATTCTCTCACTGCAGTCTCCTAACATGATCAATAAATATTTGGTAGGTAAAGCTTGTTATACTGGTATCTAACTCTGTTTTCCTTTATTTGAAACAGTGGAGCTGAACGAAGTAGGGTTCAAGTTTGTTAGAAAGTGCATCAATGTCATTGAGACCAAAGGTAAGATATGAACCAGGGTATTGGCAGTGTTTGAATATGGTCATTCTGAATTTATCCTGGGTCAATTTCTTGAAAATAGCAATGATGTAACTTATTGGTCAGGACTCATTTTAGGAATGAAGACTATGTACCTTGAACACTAGACACAAATTTGTAAAATTCCAAACCAGTGGTATCCAAGCATATTGGGATAATTTGTGGTTCCCTGCTTTTAAAGAGAAAGAGCTTAATTAATCAAATAGTACAGAGTTATAAGTTATACACGAGATCTGCTGTATAGCATAAAGCTATAGTTAATAATACTGTATTGCAGACTTAAATGTGCTGAGATGGTAGATCTTGTATTAAGAGTGCTTATTGTAAAAAAATATTAAAGAATAAAGAGGGCAGCAGGAAACTTTTAGAAGTGATGGATATGTTTATGTGTAGATTGTGGTAATCGTTTTATTTATCTCCAAACTCACCAAGTTATATATATTAAATATGTACAGCTTCTTGTATTTCAAAAACAAGGCAAAGAGCTTCAAATGGCTTTTAAAGTATTCTGAACTACTACTGGGCACTCCTCAAGTAGTGTTATGATGGTTGTATCACAAATAAGTCAGAGTTCAATTTCTGCCACAATACATATTGGTTTAAAAATTGCTGGCTAAATGGGTGATGGGCATTAAGGAGGGCACTTGTTGGGATGAGCACTGGGTATTATATGTAAGTGATGAATCACTGAGTTCTACTCCTGAAACCAATACTATACTGTATATTAACTAACATGAATTTCAATAAATAAATAAAAGCAAAAACAAAAAAAAAATTGATGGGGTACAAAGCTTAACTCAGACAAATGTGGAATCAGTGTTTTTCCAGGTTTGTGATACTCTCTAGTTTCTCTCTGAGAATATTTAGAATGTGGGCATGTAGTATATGAGCCAAGCCTCTTTTTTTTTTTTCTTTTGAATGTTGCTTTAATCTTTCTCCATACAAAAAATGGCCTTTTGTTTCACATTTGCCATAGTCCAGGCCTTTCTTCCTTTATATCACTGCTCATGGGCCACTTAACTATTGATATTTCCTCCTTTTTCAGTTAAACCCTAGCTCCTTTCCAACATGGCAGCACTATTCTCAGCCATCTGCTGCTATCCACCTAAACATATTTTTCTATTTACTATAGTGTATATTCTTTTCTGTTCACACCAATGAAACCTCAATACAATCCAAATGAAAGTATGGAGGGAATAATTTGAAGAGCTACTTCAAAACTGCCCCCTATTGCAAGGGCTAGGAGAGAATAGAGAGATCCTTTCTTGTTTGAACTATGCCAGGGTGAAAGAACCTACTTTTTCTATGTGGAGGGAAATGAAAGCTCTAGCTGTATAAACAAAACTGACCTGATTTCCTTTCCCTAGGAATCAAGACAGAGGGTTTATACCGTACTGTGGGCAGCAATATCCAGGTTCAGAAGCTGCTGAATGCCTTTTTTGGTAACAAATTTAATTTCATTATTCTTTTTGGAAATTGTGTATAAGAAATGTGACTATATGAGAAAGGAGACATTGCTAAAAAAGGTTGTAGAATGTTTAAAATTTTTTTTTCAAAGGAAAAATGTAAACATATTTGCCTACGCTGGGTCAGAGAGAATCTTGCCTTGAAGAAACAACTAGCATCCCTTTTCCACATCATATTCATTCATCAAAGCCTTTGCAATCTGCCTTCTACCCCAGCCTCTCCACTGAAAATATTTTCACCAGGCTTAGAAGGTATCTTCTGTGAAATCCAGGGTACAATTTTTAGTCTCTATCTTACTTGATTTCCTTGTTGACTACTCCCTCCTTTTTGGAACTTTCTCCCTATGTGACTTCTATGACTTAACATCTTTTGATTTTTCTAAAATCATCTATGCAACCTTTCAAGTGACTCTTGTCAGGTCCTTTTTATTCTTCCCATCGTCTCAGTCTTGTCTGGATATTTTCAAGCATTCTGTCTCTGTCCCCCTTTGCTTCTTCCTCTACATATTTTTCTAATGAATAAATATTAACCTGGTTATGGGTCACATTTATTTTTCAATTTTGTACGTCTAGTAATTTTTTTAAGTTTTTAAATTCCAGTTAACGTACAGTGTAATATTAGTTTCACATGCATAATACAGTGATTCAACACTTCCATACACAAGTATACTAGTTAATCACAAGTGTACTCTTTAATCATATCACCTATTTCACCAATCCCCCTCATGCACCTCCATTCTAAAGACCATCACTTGGTTTTCTATAGCTAAGCATCTGTTTCTTCATTTGCCTCTCTTTCTACTGCCTATGCTCATCTGTTTAGTTTCTTAAATTGCATATATGAGTGACAACATATGGTATTTGTCTTTCTCTGACTATTTTGCTTAGCATAATACTATGTAGCTCTATCCACATCATTACAAATGGCAAGATTTCATTGCTTTTTAAGGCTAAGTAATATTCTTGTGTGTATGTGTGTGTGCGCGTGTGTGCGTGCGTGTGTGCACGTGCACCACATTTCTTTATCCATTCATTAGTCAGTTGACATTTTGGCTGCTTCCGTAATTTGCCCATTGTTCATAATGGTGATATAAGCATCAGGGTGCATGTATCCCTTTGTATTAGAATTTTCATATTTTTTGGATAAGCACCTAATAGTGCAATTCCTGGATCATAGCATAGTACTACCTATATCTCTTTGAGGAACCTCCATATTGTTTTCCATGGTGGCTGCACCAGTTTGCATTGCCACCAACAGAGCAAGGGGGTTCTCCTTTGTCCACATCCATACCAACACCTGATGTTTCTTGTTTTGTTAAATTTAGCCATTCTGACTAGTATAAGGTGATATCTCATTGTAGTTTTGATTTGTATTTCCCTGATTGAGTGACGTTGAACACATTTTCAAGAGTCTGCTAGCTATTTGGATGTCTTCTTCAGAAAATTGTTTGTTCAGGGTGCCTGGGTGCCTCACTGGGTTGAGTGACCAACTTCAGCTCAGGTCATGATCTCGCGATTCGTGGGTTTGAGCTCTGCGCCAGGCTCTGTGCTAACAGCTCAGAGCCCGGAGCCTGATTCAGATTCTGTGTCTCCCTCTCTCTCTGCCCATTCCCCCCTTGCACTCTTTCTGTCTCAAAAATAAATAAACTTTAAAAAAATTAAAGAAATGAGGAAAATGTCTGTTCATATCTTCTGCCCATTTTTAAACTGGATTATTTGTTTTTTGGGTGTTTAGTTTTTAATTTCTTTCTATATTTTGTATAGTAACCTTTTATCCAATACGTCATTTGAAAATATCTTCTCTGATCCCATAAGTTGCATTTTAGTGTGGTTGATTATTTCCTTTGCTGTGTAGAAGCTTTTTGTTTTCACGAGGTCCCCATAGTTTATTTTTGCTTTTGTTTTCCTTGCCTCAGGAGACATTCTAGTAAGAGGTTGCTACAGCTGATGTGAAAGTGATTACTGCCTGTGTTCTTAGGATTTTTGTGGTGTCTTGTTAGATCTTTAATCCATTTTGAACTTACTTTTGTGTATGCTGTAAGAAAGTTGTCTAGTCTTATTCTTCTGAATGTAGATTACCAGTTTTCCTAATACTATTTGTATTCATGTACTCATGACCTGAGCTGAAGTTGAGATTGTCCTTTTTCCATGGGATAATATTTCCTGCTTTGTTGAAGATTAATTTACCATATAATTGTAGGCTCATTTCTGGGGCTTCTTTTCTGTTCTATTGATTGATGTGTCTATTTTTGTGCCAGTACCGTACTGTCTTGATCACAACAGCTTTGCAAAATAACTTGAAGTCAAGAATTGCAATGCCTCCAGCTTTGATTTTCTTTTTCAAGATTGCTGTGCCTATTCCAGGTCTTTGTGGTTCCATACAACTTTTAGGATTGTTTGTTCTAGCTTTGAGAAAAATGCTAGTGGTATTTTGATAGGGATTACATTAAATGTGTAGATTGCTTTGGGGAGTATAGACATTTTCAAAATATTTATTACTCTAATCCATGAGCACAGAATGTTTCTCCAGTTGTTTGTGTCATGTTTAATTTTTGTCATCAGTATTTTATGTTTCCAGAATACATATCTTTTACCTCTTTCGTTGGGTATCTTATGGTTTTGGGTGCAGTTGTAAATAGGATTGATTCCTTGATTTCTATTTCTGCTGCTTCATTGTTCGTATATAGAAATGGAACAGATTTCTGAACACTGATTTTATATCTTGTGACTTTACTGAATTCGTGTATCAGTTGTAGCAAGTTTTTGGTGCAGTCTTTCAGGTTTTCTACATAGAATATCATGTCATCTGTGAATAGTGAAAGTTGACCTCTTCCTTGCCAAACTCGATGTCTTTTATTTCTTTTTGTTGTCTGACTGGTATGGCTGGGACTTCTAGTACTATGTTAAATAACAGTGGTGAGAGTGAACATCCCTTTCTTGTTCCTGACTGTAGAGGAAAAGCTCTCAGTTTTTCCCCATTCAAGATACTAGCTGTGGGTTTTTCCCACACGGCTGGCCTTTCTTATGTTCAATAGTGTTCCCATTAATCATACTATTTAAAGGGTTTTTAATCATGAATAAATGTTATACTTTATCAAATGCATTTTCTGCATCTTTTCAAAAGATCTTATGTTTCGTATCCTTTATTTTATTAATGTCTTATAAATAAATTGCACTTGATTGTGGTGAATGGTTTTTAAATATACACTTGGATTCAGTTTGATAGTATTTTCTTGAGAATTTTTGCATCCATGTTTATCAAAGATATTGGCCTGTAGTTCTCTTTTTTTAGTGGACTCTTTATCTTGTTTTGGTAGCAAGGTAATGCTAGTCTTAAGAATGAATTTGGAAGTTTTCCTTCCATTTGTGTTTTTTGGAACAGCTTGAAAAGAATAAGTATTAACTCTTCATTACATGGTAGACTTCACCTGTCAAGCCATCTGGCCTGGGACTTTTGTTTATTGGGAAACTTTTGATTACTGATTCTATTTTTTGGGGGGTTATTGGTCTATTCAACTTTTTTCTTTCTTCGTATTTCAGTTTTGGTAGTTTATGTGTTTCTAGGAATTTATCCATTTGGTTTAGGTTGTCCAATTTGATGTCATGTAGTTTTTCATAATATTCTCTTATAATTATTTGTCCTTATTTGGTGTTGGTCATTATTTCTCCTTTTTCTTTTGTAATTTTATGTACTTGGGTCTTTTTTGTTTTTAATAAGTCTGGTTGGGGATTTATCAATTTCATTAATTTTTTAAAATGTCCAACTCCTGGTTTCATTGATCTGTTCTGTTGTGTTGTTGTTGTTGCTTCTCTATCATTTATTTCTGTTCTAATCTTTATTATTTCCCGTCTTCTGCTGGCTTTAGGCTTCATTTGTTCTTTTTTCTAGCTCCTTTATTTGTACATTTAGGTGGTTTATTTGACATTTAATTTGCTTCTTCAGGTAGATTTGTATTGCTCTGTACTTTCCTCTTATGACTATGTCTAGTAATGTTGATTAAATTATAAAATTATGGGTTTTGCATGTCCTGATTTTGTTGACTTCTTTTAAAGAGTATTGAACTTTCTTTTATAGGTATTTATTTGTAGATCAGCTTGGTCCATTAGCAGCTTCTTTTTAAACTTGTTAGTACAAATATAAAGTATCTTTTACTGGCTAGGTTAGCTATATTACTGAGGCCTGGCTTCTTTTGTCTCTTCGTTCTTACTGACTAGAACTTAAACATCTCCCATCTCTGTGTCACTTCTTGGAATTGTTCAGTTTAAATTCCCTGATAAAATCTATGAAGATTTTTATCTTGGACATGGCTTAGTATTCAATGAAAATATCCATGGGGCCCTTAGAATGAGTTTGTTTTTGTTTTTGTTTTTGTTTTACTTCTTCTTCTATATAGCTCCCTCTTTTCTGGTATACTGCCCTGAAAATTATTTCTGTCCCAGCCTCTCTGAACTCTAAACTTCGTCTCTTCTCCTTAACAAGACTTCTATGTTCAGCTTGAGTTCTCATTCCCTGTGCTACCTTTCGGAAAGTGCTTTCAGGTAGCAAGCTGTGGCAATGGTAGGACTTTGTTTCCCACTTTTTTGAGAGTCATAGTCCTATGCTGCATAGTTCAGTGACTACAAACAACTCTTTCTAATATTTTGTTCAGAGTACTAATTGTTACAGTAGGAAAACAAGTCTAGTACCAGTTACTCCATCATGGCCTGGAGTTGAAGTCCATCTGTGTGGGTTTACTAGCACCTTTGTGCTGAAAGCACCCAAAAATCTCTAGTCTAGACGTCATCTCATGAGTTCTAAACTCATTTAATCAGTTTCTCACTAGACCTGTGCTTCCCACACATATTTAGGTCACGGCATATTGGAATGATCGTATCTTTATAGCACACTTTGATAAATGAACAAAACTCATCATGCCTGAAGTAATAAGGCTCCAAGGGATCAAAACTTGAATTGTTGCAGACTCTGTACATAGATATTCCACAGATATGTGTACTTGACATGTCCCAAATTAAACTTAATTGTTTTTATCTGTCTGCAAACTTGTTATTCTATCTTTTTGGAATTATAGTGAACTATCTGGTGATCACAGTTTTCACAAAGAGCCAGAAAACAAATGGAGTGTTGAATGTTGCAGTTTGGATAAAGCATGTATTGTTTGTCTTTGATGAATAGCTTAACTTCCATAACCATGCAGCCGTAACAATCCAATCCTGTTAGTATTTTAGGGTGCTACAACATATAGTAATGTCAAGTGTGGAGTTTTTGCATTGCAGATTATATCATTAGTGCCTCAATATTTGCTTGAATTTATCACTTTACATTCTTGACTTTTAAAAATTCACATTGTCTTATTCCTGGCAATTTATATCCTATTATAAGCCAAAGGACACCTTTTTATATAAAAGGGCTTATAGGATGGCCCAGAATATTTAGTCTCTGAAAAATTATTGAACTCAGATTAACTGGTTAGAATTCTGTATACAGTAACACTATGTTCTTCTACCTTATATGTAATAAGCTAAAAAAATATGCCATGCTCAGTATCCTACTGATTTTGTTACAACTTCAAGAGGACTGAAATGGTTCCCTCAAATAATACATGGCAATACAATTTGGTTCACAGATCATGAAAAGTGGTTGGGTTGGCATATTGCATTTATTCAACATCAAGCTCCAAATATATTTGTTCTGGCATCACTAGCACATAAAGCAGTACAGACAATTGGAAAAGAGAAACGACAGTATTCCTTTTTGAAAAAACAGATAGCTTCTTGAACCAAGATCTTTTGTACTATTTATATGAAGCACATGAAAAGATTATATTAACTTTGAGGTAATGTAGAAATATTCATTTTTCTGATGTGGAGCATATACCTCATTTCCTCTTTCTGAATTCCACTGCTTCTCATTTTCTTCCCACTCTTTTTGGTTGTCTTCTTCCTCCTCCTATCTTGATTTATGAACCCCTTTCTCATTTTCTTTAGACTAGTCTTACAGTTCACTCAATTTCTTTCATTAGTTCATCCAGTATTTATTGAATGTCTACTTTATGATAGACATTAGTGTTTATGGCTGCTGTTTACCTTGCTTTATCTTTGTTTTTGTTTTTTTTCTCATTCATCACATATCCCTTGCCTTCCATTCTGATATACTGTGGCTTTCAATATACATTCATAAATCTCTACCATTAGCTTACATTGGAGACCCTTTCAGTTACAAGTAACAAGTTGATCAGAAGTAAGAGACTAGTGTTCTCTAGATCAAACCTAGCTGTCATCTGGGAAAACTGAATTTATGGAATTCTCAGGTAGGTAGTACATGCGGTAGTATTTTTCCATTTGTATTTTTTTTAACCAAATGCTTGGATCTCTAGGAATATACTATCCAGCACAATGGCTGACAGAGGAAATATTCATGGAATGAATGAGTGATGTATTGATAAACTTAAAGTCACAAAGCTTATGACAGTACTGGCCACAACAAAATCCAGCTATAATTGCATATTAATATATTGTCATGTATCTTTAATATTGGTACAAGTAATTTTCAATTACATTTAGGAGACTTCCAGTACTTTTTCAAATAAATCAAAAATTAGAAATCAGCAAAATTTGTAGAATAAAAATACTCAGAAAGTCCCATTGTTGTGTAAGTATACATTTTAAATTGATTTCACAGATGAATCAGCTGATACTTGCACTCACAATTTTACATTCCATGGTCAGTACATCTACTGCTAAAATATGAACTGAGGCATATTAAAAATTCCATCCATGTTGCTACAAATGGCCAGATTTCATTCTAATTGCCATGTCGTATTCCATTGTATGGATAAACCACATCTTCTTGATCCATTTGTCAGTTGATAGACACTTAGGCTCTTTCCATGTTTTGGCTATTGTTGAGAGTGCTGCTATGAACATTGGGGTACATGTGCCCTATGCATCAGCACTCCTGTATCCCTAGGGTAAATTCCTAGCAGTGCTATTGCTGAGTCATACGGCAGTTAGTTTTTGGAGGAACATCCATACTGTTTTCCAGATGGGCTGCACCCCCAACAGCGTAGGACAGTGCCCATTTCTCCACATCCTTGCCAGCATCTATAGTCTCCTGATTTGTTCATTTTAGCCACTGTGACGGTTGTGAGGTGGTATCTCAGTGTGGTTTTGATCTCCATTTCCCTGATGGGATGCTGGGCATTGTTTCATGTGTCTGTTGGCCATCTGGATGTCTTCTTTGGAGAAGTTTTTGTTCATGTCTTCTGCCCATTTGTTCACTGGATTATTTGATTTTCAGGTATGGAGCTTGGAGAATACCTTATAGATTTTGGATACCAGCCCATTATCTGATATGTCATTTGCAACTATCTTTTGCCATTCCGTTGGTTGCCTATTAGTTCTATTGATTGTTTCCTTTGCGTGCAGAAGGTTTTTATCTTGATGAGGTCCCAATAGTTCATTTTTGCTCTTGATTGCCTTGCCTTTGGGGATGTATCAAGTAAGAAATTGTCGTGGCTGAGGTGAAGGAGGTTGTTTCCTGCTTTCTCCTCTAGGGTTTTGATGGTTTCCTGTCTCACATTCAGGACATTTATCCATTTTGAATTTATATTTGTGTGTGTTGTGAGAAAATGATCAAGTTTTATTCTGCATATTGCTGTCCAGTTCTTCCAGCACCGTCTGTTAAAGGGGCTGTCATTTTTCCTTTGGATACTCTTTTCCGCTTGGTCAAAGATTAGTTGACCATCCATTTGTGGGTTCCATTCTGAGTTCTCTCTTCTATTCCATTGGTCTATATATCTCTTTTTGTGCCAAAACCATACTGTCTTAATGATGAGAGCTTTTTAGTATAAGCTAAAGTCTGGGATGGTGATGCCTCCCATTTTGGTTTTCTTCTTCAATATTACATTGGCTAATTTGGGTCTTTTGTGGTTCCATACAAAATTTAGGATTGTTTGTTCTAGTCTTGAGAAGAATGATGGTACAATTTTGATAGGGATTGCACTGAATGTGTAGATTGCCTTGGGTAGTAATGACATTTTAACAATATTTATTCTTCGGATCCGTGAGCATGGAATGTTTTTCCATTTCTTTGTGTCTTCTTCAATTTCCTTCATAAGTTTTCTATAGTTTTCATCATATAGATCTCTTGTATCCTTGGTTAGGTTTATTCCTAGGTATTTTATGCTTTTTGGTGCAGTTGTGAATGGGATCAGTTTCTTGATTTTTCTTTTCTTTCTGTTGCTTCATTGTTGGTGTATAAAAATGCAACCGATTTCTGTACGTTGATTTTGTACCCTCCAACTTGGCTGAATTCTTGGATGAGTTCCAGTAGGCTTCTGGTGGAGTCTGTCGGGTTTTCGATGTAGAGTATCATGTCATTTGTGAAAAGTAAAAGTTTGACTTCATCTTTGCCAATGTTGATGCCTTTAGTTTCCTTTTGTTGTTTGCTTGCTGATGCTAGGACTTCCAGCGCTATGTGAAACAACAGTGGTGAGAGTGGACATCCCTATCGTGTTCCTGATCTCAGGGGAAAAATTCTCAGTTTTTCCCCATTGAGGATGATGTTAGCTGAGGGCTTCTCATAGATGGCTTTTATGATGTTTAAGTACGTTCCTTCTATCCCAACTTTCTCAAGGGTGTTTATTAAGAAGGGATGCTGTATTTTGTCAAATGCTTTTTCTGCATCTGTCAACAGGATCATATGGTTTTTATCTTTTCTTTTCTTAATGTGATCTATTACATTGATTGATTTGCGAATATTGAACCAGGCCTGGAACCCAGGAATGAATCCCACCTGATCATGGTGGTTAATTCTTTTTATGTGCTGTTACATTCAATTTGCAAGGATCTTATTGAGGATTTTTGCATCCGTATTCATCAAGGATATTGGCCTGTAGTTCTCTTTGTTTGCTGGGTCTCTGTCTGGCTTGGGAATCAAAGTGTTCCAGGCTTTATAGGATGCATTCAGAAATTTTCCTTTGATTTCTCTCTTTTGGAATTACTTGAGAAGAATGGGTATTATGTCTGATTTAAATGTCTGTTAGAATTCCCCAGGAAAGCCATTTGGCCCAGGGCTGTATTTGTTGGGAGATTTTTGATAACTGATTCAGTTTCATCACTAGTTATGGGTCTGTCCATATTTTCTATCTCTTCCCGTGTGAATTTTGGTAGTGAATGTGTGTTTAGGAATTTGTCCATGTCTTCTAAGTTGGCCAGTTTGGCAGCGTATAATTTTTCATAGTATTCCCTGATAATTGCTTGTATTTCCTTGGCATTGGTTGTAATAAGTCCATTTTCTTTCATGATTTTGTCTGTTTGGGTGCCCTATCTTTTCTTTCTGAGAAGCCTGGCTAGAGGTTTGTCAATTTTGTTAATTCGTTTCAAGAAACCAACTCTTGCTTTCATTGATCTGTTCATCTGTTTCTTTGGTTTCTATATTGTTTATTTCTGCCTTGATTTTTATTATTTCTCTTCTCCCACTGGGTTTGGGGTGCTCTTGTTGCTCTCCTTCTAGTTCCTTTAGGTGTGCTGTTAGACTTTCTACTTGCGCTTTTTCTAATTTCTTGAAATAGGCGTGGAGTGCAATGTACTTTCCTCTTAGTACTGCTTTCGCCGCATCCCATAGGGTTAGGATTGTTGTCTTCTCATTTTTATGTGTTTCCATATATTTTTTTTTAATTTCTTGTCTAATTGCCTGATTGGCCCATTCGTTCTTTAGTAGGGTGCTCTTTAACCTCCATGTTTTTGGAGGTTTTCCAGACTTCTTCCTGTGATTAATTTTGAGTTTCATAGCATTACGATCTGAAAGTGTGCATGGTATGATCTCAGTTCTTTTATATTGAGGGCTGCTTTATGTCTCAGCATGTGATCTATCTTGGAGAATGTGCCATGCGCACTTGAGAAGAAAGTGAATTCCATGGCCTCAGAATATAGAGTTCTAAATATATCTGTCAAATCCATCTGGTCCAATGTGCCATTCAAGTCTATTTTGTCTTTAGTGATTTTCTGTCTAGTTGATCTGTCCATTGCTGTAAGTAGAGTATTCAAGTCCCCTGCTATTAGCACATTCTTGTCCATTAGATTGTTTCTGTTTGTGATTAATTGTTTTATGTATTTGGATGCTTCCATATTCGGTGCATAGACATTTTTAATTGTTAGCTCTTCCAGATGGATACAACCTGTAATTATTATATAATGTCCATCTTCATCCCTTGTTATTGTCTTTACTTTAAAGTCCAGTTTGTCTGATATAAGTATAGCTTCTCCAGCTTTCTTTTGACTTTCAGTAGGATGATAGGTATTTTTCCATCCCCTTACTTTCAATCTGATGGTTTCCTCAGGTCTAAAATGAGTTTCTTGTAGACAGCAAATCGGGGTGTTTTGTATTTTTATCCATTCTGCTACCCTATGTCTTTTGATTGGAGCATTTAGTCCATTTACATTCAGTGTTATTGAAAAATATTGGTTTAGAGTTACTGTTTTCTTTGTTGGAATCATGCTTGTGGTGGTGTCTTTGGTACCTTGTGTTCCTTGCAACATTTCCCTCAGTGTCCCCCTCAGGATTTCTTGTAGGGCTGGTTTAGTGGTGATTAATTCTTTCAATTTTTATTTGGGAAGACCTTATGTCTCCTATTCTGAATGACAGGCTTGCTGGATAGAGGATTCTTGGCTGTATATTTTTCTGTTCATCACATTGAGGATTCCCTATCATTCCTTTCTGGCTTGCCACGTTTCTGTAGATAGTTCTGTCACCACTCTGATAGGTTTCCCTTTGTATGTTAGGGCCCTTTTCTCCCTAGCTGCTTTCAGAATTCTCTCTTTGTCCCTATATTTTGCCAGTTTCGCTATCATATGTCGTGCAGAAGACTGATTCATTTTACGTCTGAGAGATGTTCTCTGTGCCTCTTGGATTTCAGTGTCTGTTTCCTTCTCCAGATTGGGGCATTTCTCTGCTATAATTTGTTCAAGGGATCCTTCAACACCTTTCCCTCTCTCTTCCTCTTCTGGAATTCCTATGATATGAATATTGTTCCGTTTGATTGTATCACTCAGCTCTCGAACTCTCCTTTCATGTTCCTGGATCAGTTTATCTCTCTTTTTCTCGGCTTCCTCTTTTTCTATAATTGTGTCTTCTAATGCACTTATTCTTCTCTCTGCCTCTTCATCCGTGCATTGGATGCCTCCATTTTCTTATGCACCTCATTTATAGCATTTTTTTAATTCATCACAACTATTTTTTTTAATGTTTTATTCGTTTCTAGGAGAGAGAGAGAGAGACAGCATGAGCAGGGGAGGGTAAGAGAGAGAGGGAGTCACAGACTCTGAATCAGGCTCCAGGCTCTGAGCTGGCAGTCAGCACAGAGCCCGACGCGGGGCTCGAACCCACAAACTGCGAGATCATGACCTAAGCGAAAGTCGGACGCTTAACCGACTAAGCCACCCAGGCGCCCCTCATCACAACTATTTTTAAGCTTCATAGTCTTTGTAGCAATAGTTTCTCTGATGTCTTCCATGCCTTTTTCAAGCCCAGCGACTAATTTAATGACTATTGATCTAAATTCTTGTTCGGTTATGTTCCTTATATCTGTTTTGAGCAGTTCTTTAGTTTTCATTTCTTCCTGGAATTTCTTTATAGGAGCGTTCTTCCATTTTGTCATTTTGGCTAGCTTTCTGTTTTTCTTAGTTTTAAGCACTTGTTATGCACTCTGCACTTGCAAGTACTGCTGTATATAAGAGGGCTCATTGCCTATCCAGGTCCTGTCCATTCAGGAAGTGTTCTTTGAATGGTGTCTCTTGGCATGTCTTGTTGAGACTTTGGTTATTTTATTTCCCTACTCATAGTGGTATTTGCGACCCTCCACCATGTGTACTTTGGCTTGTTTCTTGATGTAGCCTCGAAAAGAAAACAGACAAACACACAGGCAACAAAGATGAATGAATGCACAGACAAATCCAACAAAGAAGCAAACCAAAAGGGAAAAAGAAAAAGAAAAAAACAGAAGGAAAAAAGTTGAAGGAGGAAAAACAAATTAAAATATTAAAAAAAATAAAAAGGAAGAAAAGAAAAAAGTAAAAAACCCAAAAGACACAGGACAGTCTAAGAGCATAAAACCAAAATTCCCAGGTACAAATAAACAGCGAGGTGTATGCAATGCTGATGGAAGTGCATATGGAGAGAAATGACAGGGTGGGGAGAAAGCGAAAGTGGACAGTGACCAGGCAGAGCAACTAAGAAGCTTAGTTCAGAGAGAGAGAGGAGAATATGGTAAGAGGTAAGGAGAAAGAAACGATGATAATTTTTCCCAGAGAAAGTATATAGTCTGATTACTCCAGATAATGTTACCCAGAGAAACTTTATAGTCTGATTACTCCAGAGAGAAAAAGATAGAAAGGTAGTCGTGGAGGTGTAGAACATACATCTACAGAATGGATTAAATGTGACTATCTAAGCAAACCAATGACTAGAGTGCCCAGTCCAGCAGAGGGGAGGGATATTAATGATGCAAGTGAAAATATATCTAAATAGAAAGAATTGATTTGGAATTAATCACGGAGGTGCATCCATGTTGGTCTTGCCCCCGGGCTCCATTAAAAAAAAAAAAAGCGTCTCTGTAGCAGGGTGTCCCATTCCCTTCTGGTACCAAGTGTTGCAAATCACTCTTTTGGGTCTGATATCCCTGTGCTGCGGGCCTAGCCAAGGTGGGCCATGTTCTATGTTCCAAGCCATACCTTGTTTCTAGATCTTAGCCTGCGTGACCCATTGATACCATCTGAAATAAACCAGCAGGCCAGGTCTCTCGGAGTAGTTTCAATCCTGTTGCCCCACCACTGGGGATCAAGCTGAATAAGAAGAGCAGCAGAGAGGCTTCAGGCACGCTGCTTCCCCTCCAGATCTAGCTGGCGAGCAGAGGTGCAGTACCTACTGGCGTCGCCTGGAACCAAGGCGTCCAGCTCAAGGTCAGCTGCACAGCTGGAAATGGCATCACTCTGTCCTGAGCTGAGGTTTTTCTCTTCTCCAGGGACAGGGACATTTCCCTGTGCAGTTTCAGCCGCTCTCTCTTTCCCCCTCAACTCCCCATGGCTCCCCACAAAGGAGCCTCCCCCCCCCGCCCCGCTCCGTGTCTCCGGGTCCTGGCCTGTTTTTATCTTCCCCAGTTTGCACTCACGCACTCAGTCTATAAGGTTGTTTTCTTAGCGGACTGTGTTTTCCTTTTCCTCCCAAACTCCTGGATTCTGTAAGGGTTTCTATGGTTTCTGGCCATCTCCATTTGAGATGTGGGTGAGTGAAATGTATGGAGCTCCCTACTTCTCTACCATCTTGCCTCCTCTGGAGGACATTTTTTAAATTGAGAATTTTGGACCTAAGGTTCAGGTTGCTGAAGTTTGACTTCTGTCTGGGTAGTGAGGAGAACCTGGTATAGTCCCTTTCAAGGAGGTTCAAGAGCACTCTTTATTCTTACTGATCCCAGTTTAGAAGGAGGGAGGAAATTTAAAATGTTTGGAAAATTGTAGCCTGTTGCCTGGATAATTGAGGAAACTAGTAGAATTCAGAATCCAGGCCAGTGTACAATTACATAACAAAATCACAATGGCAGTGAGTAGGACTAGAATTTGACATTTACAGGGGTTTGTCATAATTTTCTACAGAAACATTCTTTTTCTCTACAATCACCTTCATTTCTAGGAAAGATAATCCTAGTACGACTAATTTGTTTGTAAAATAAGTTTAGTCCCATTCTACTGGCCTGATTATTTACATGAGTGCAGCAAAAATAGTGATTGACTGTATAGGCTCTTTTTAAATCTGCTATGCTGGAACTTTTCATAAAGAATCTTAGATTGGACTTTTAGAAGCCTCTCCAGATTAAGAAACCAAGCCAACGACTCACCATCAGACTTTTGGAATAATTTTATATTTGGATTAATTCCTTTCTTCATGAGATCCCCAAGAGAATCTAAGGACCCTGGGCCTGCCAGGAAGTTACCTTCCTTACTCACCTTGTTAGGCCGGCAAGAATCCTGTAAACAGGGTCCCAGGCTGGTTTTTCCCAAGGGCTTTATTGATTACATAAAATCAACCTTAGTTTCTTATAGCTGTGTCTTCATATTTGGTTCTATGCATATTCTCAAATATGACATTCCAGTCAAAGCATTGGTAAAATAACCAGTGTCTTCCAGTTGTGTCTGAAGAGAACAGATTCTTTTTTTTTTTTTTAATTTATTTATATTGAGAGAGAGAGAGCATGGGACGGGAAGAGAAAGAAGGTGAGGGTGAAAGAGAGAATCCCAAGCAGGGTCTGCACAGAGCCCAATGTAGGCCTCAAACTCATGAATCGTGAGAGTATGACCTGAGCCAAAACCAAGAGTAAAATGTTTAACCAGCTGAACCACCCAGGAATCCCAGGAGGAGAACAGATTCTTATTGAAATTATTCAAATAACTATATTGCCTTGAAAATTAGAAAATTTAGTAA
Source organism: Hyaena hyaena (assembly GCF_003009895.1). NCBI lineage: Eukaryota > Metazoa > Chordata > Mammalia > Carnivora > Hyaenidae > Hyaena > Hyaena hyaena. The sequence goes on along the minus strand of NW_024081680.1, from coordinate 424,638 downwards.
GTTACCAAATTCTGGAGAAATCAGGTAGAGAGAAAAGATAAATGTTTAAATTCTGCTTAAAGAGTTATACTTTACAAAATTACTGTATAGTCATAGATAGCTTAAGAGAAAAGAGAAAAAGATTTCCTTAAATCTGTATAAAACAAAACATTAAGGAACCACCAGTAATGTTTTAAGGAAAACGTTTTTAAAAATTATAATCATCCCCATCAGTTCATCCATCCTCATATTGTCATTATGCTTGTATCCTGGTTTTCATTTGTTCTGTACATTGTTGCACAGTTCAGTTTTATAATGTTAAACTTATCAGAAGCCTATACTCTACAGTAATTGTTAGAGTTCTTATCATGAATCTTTCTGAAGATGAAGTGCTTTTCCAAAAGCATCAGAATAAATAACTGTCTGTAAATGGCAAAAGACTTACAAATACCCATGGTTAACTATCTGATGATAGTTCATTATACTGAATTGTCAAGGAAATTTGGTTATTTCTGAAACATAGCATTATATGATAATTACTGGAATTAGGACTGATAACATTATACCACGATGTATCAGATTTTTAGGAATTTCACACGATTTCTAGATCACTTATATCAATAACATACATCCATATAGTATACCCTAAGAAAGTTTATCATTTATTTAACAATATTCCACATACAATTTAACATACCAAATAAGCATAATTAGTTTAACATTTCTTTTTTACAAGGTGAGAGACAAATCCTTTGAGATTTTCCTAGGGCCCTTTGAGATACATCAAAGTTAGTTTGAGGTCAAAAAGACTCCATTTAGAATTTGATTTCGAGAAAATGTCAAAGGTTTGGACATTTCATTAAAAAGGATCAAAGATCGTTATGAAATAATACTTTATATATTTAACCAAAGTGATATAGAAGATGAATAAAGTAAACACAGAAGTCCACATAGTTGTGAATAAACTTTAACTGTCTTAATATTGAGAAGACTGGGTTTCTTAATTAAATCCTTGATAAAGACGATGTGAAGTGTAGTAAATTATTTTAGTCAGACACAAAATCTTTGCTTTCCATGTCAAATACTTTATTAAAAAGTAAAGAAAATTTTTCATAAGTTATCAAGAACAGACCAATAATCTAAGAAAATTTTATCCTTTTAGCATATGAAGGAACATTTTTAGCCTTAGTTTTACATAAATACACTATTGATATAATAGGTTGTTTTATTTATTTAATGTTTATTTGTTTTTGAGAGAGACAGAGAGACAGAGCATGAGTAGGGGAGGGGCAGAGAGATGGAGACACAGAATCTGAAGCAGGCTCCAGGCTCTGAGTTGTCAGCAAAGAGCTGTATGTAGGGCTCAAACCCACAAACCATGGGAGGTGTGGGATCATGACTGAGTCAAAGTCATATGCTTAACTGACTGAGCCACCCTGGTGCCCTGATACTTGTTTTTAAAACACTTATGATTTCTAGCAGTTTTAATTACATATATTAATTAGAATTCTTAATCCTGAGAATCCTTAATTTCTAGTAAAAGCTAAGAAGTAAACATTAATAGACTAGAAAATGTATCAATACATTTGATGATTTCTAGAAGTATATTCTTCCTCACAGTAAATTTTCCAGAGTGTCATAAAACGTGTTTAATTATAGACTCAGATATCTGTTCCTCTATAAATGCAAGCTAAAGGTAGATAAACCTATGTTTAATAATTGATGTTTCACTGTTTTATCTTATTTGGAAATGATCTGGATATTTAATGAATATCTATTATTTATCTAAGTATAACTTTAATGTTTTATCTTACCAGAAAGATTTAGTAAACTGTTTTTAAAGTTTATACTTTATACCATAAAGTATAATTATTGTTAGAATTCTTATTTATGTATTTATTTATTTTTGAGTATAGTTGACACACAATGTTATATTAGTTTCAGATGTATAATGTAGTGATTCCTCATCTCTATACATTATGCTATTCTCACCACAATTATAGCTACCATCTTTTATCATATTTATATATATCTCTATTTATAATATCGTTGACTATATTTCGTATGCTTTGCCTTTAATTCCTATGACTTATTCATTCAATAACTGGAAATCTCTTTATAAACTTTTTACTTAGATCTAGTTAATGTACTTATTCTTAACAATTATGGTTAAATCATTCATGAAAATTTTATGAGTTGTTACATAGCAACCATCATATTAAGTTCTCTTTTTACTGATAGATTCTGTAACAGAAATAACATGGGTTTATTTGACTTTTAGTGAACATAGGTAGAATAAAAGTATTATATTTAATGCTGATAACTGTAAATACATGCCCATTTTAATTAAATCCACGAACTTAAAAGAGCTTTGTTTACTGACGATTGCTCCTAGATCACATGAACTTGAAAAACATTTGGGTTAGTTCTGTACTTCTGAGAGTATGATTGATTTATATAAATTCTTGTGTGTCTTTAAGCCAATTACATAGAGCTCTTTATCAATTAATTTTGACAATATCACCTAGAGGTAGAAAAATATCACACATGTATAACATATAGACATAGGCATTCATAATTGTGAAGACAAACACAAAGGGAGATATTATATCTTTCATTTTAGCTTAGGGAAGAGGGCCTACAAAAAAACCTTTCTATCAGGCTCTGAATATAAACTTCCAATTTGGCCACCTTCTGACCATAGAGTTACTTTATTTTTTTATTAAAAAAATTTTTTTTTAATGTTTTATTTATTTCTAGGAGAGAGAGAGAGAGACAGCATAAGCAGGGGAGGGTCAGAGAGAGAGGGAGTCGCAGACTCTGAAACAGGCTCCAGGCTCTGAGCTGGCAGTCAGCACAGAGCCCGACGCGGGGCTCGAACCCACGAACCGCGAGATCATGACCTAAGCGAAAGTCAGACGCTCAACCGACTAAGCCACCCAGGCGCCCCGACCATAGAGTTACTTTAAAATAGTTTTTTTCAAATATCTTGTCAGGTTTCAACTGGGACAAATAGCAAATATTCCTCTTAGTTTTGAACAACTTTTTAGGCATAAGAGGTCCCTAACAGAGGGTGCAAAGGATACTACCCTCCTAAGTTCCAAAGCTACTCTCAAAATAGCCAAAGGAAAGAAATACTTAGGCAATTCCTCTGAGAGTAGGTAATAGTTGGTAGAACCCTAGATGCAAATGGAATGTGACCTGCATTTCTGTTTAGCCATAGTTAGACATAAATGGAGCACAGCCCACATTTCTTTTTTAATTGTTTTTACATTTATTTATGTTTGAGAGATAGAGTGAGAGAGAATGTTAGCAGGGAGGGGCAGAGAGAGGAGACACAGAATCTGAAGCAGTTCCAGGCTCTGAGCAAGCGTTCAGCACAGAGCACGATGTGGGGCACGAACCCACAAACCGTGAGATAATGACCTGACTTGAAGTTGGACACCTAACCAACTGAGCCACGCAGGCGCCCCCCACCGTTTTTTTTTTTTTTTTTTACAGCCCACATTTCTGTCTGGCCAAATTTTGGAGACCCCCAACCTGACTATTGCCTCATTGCCTAAGTCTCATTTTGTTAATACGGACTTAATAACTTACAATTCATTTTTAAACATTTTTTAAAATTTTTTTTTTTATTTCTAGGAGAGAGAGAGAGAGAGACAGCATGAGCAGGGGAGGGTCAGAGAGAGAGGGAGTCACAGACTGAAACAGGCTCCAGGCTCTGAGCTGGCAGTCAGCACAGAGCCCGACGTGGGGCTCGAACCCACGAACCGCGAGATCATGACCCAAGCGAAAGTCGGACGCTTAACCGACTAAGCCACCCAGGTGCCCCCATTTTTAAACATTTTTAATGATTATTTATTTTTGTGTGAGAAAGAGACAGAGTGTGAGTGAGGCAATGGCAGAGAAAGAGGGAGACACAGAATTCGAAGCAGGATCCAGGCTCTGAGCTGTCAGCACAGAGCCCGACGCAGGCCTCGAACTCACCAACCACAAGATCATGACCTGAGCTGAAATTGGACACTTAACTGACTGAGCCACCCAGGTGCCCCCTAAAATTCTTAATATCTCAAAATTATATAGAATACAGGCAAGAGAACGAATAAATCATGACTAAAAGCATGAAACCAAAAAATAATGGACACATTTAACAATAAGGATTTTTATTGCTCAGAATTTAAGCAACAAATGTTTCACTCTTTTGTACTAACTGCATATATTGAATATATTTTTGTTGCACCTATCACTAATCATGTTGTATTGAAATTAATTTTTGATACATGTCTGTCCCAGGAGAACTGTTTTTTCTCAGAAATAGGAATCATTCCATACATGACCATACTTCATACTATTGCACAAAGTTCCTGACATATAGTTTCATAAAATATGGTTTCTGTGAAAGTCTACAGATAGCATTATTACCACTGAGTTATCTAAACTGACACATAATTAATGTTTGCAAATAACAGCAATCAACAAAGTTATTAATATTTTCACATGGGAAGCCAGTTCTCAAAGATGCCTAAATCCTCATCAGAAGCAATCATTTAAACTATGCAGATTAGAACTGGCAAAAAGAAATGGCAGCTTTTTTTTCTCTCTATTTTGGAGGGCATCTTTAATTGACACTTCTTGTTGCCATCATCTTTCCCTCACTGTTGTTCATTTGCTGGCTACCTAGCAAGATCACATCTAGCCTTTCTATAGGCTATTCTTACCTGGTTAGGTAGTTCAGTTTTTATTATTCTTCCCACCCCATTTATCTTTTGATTCATTACTTTTTTAGAGCGTATTGTGGTCTCCCTCTACTGGGGAAACTATTGTCTCAGAAAAATTTTAAAAATGTGCATTCTAAGTTCAGGCAGTTTGGCCATATTTCTATATCCACCTTTTGAATCCTTGTTCATCTATTAGATTTATGTTCTGTATCCACTGTCCACTGGTGCCAAACTTCATCTTACCTAAAAACAGTTAATCACTTCCTTTTCTCTACTAGTTCTATGCTTCACACAATTTCTGTTATTGTGCATTTCCCATTGTGATTTAATTCCCTCGGGGCTTGTCTGACATGATTGTTTTCTGATATCCCTATATGCTGTTTCATCATTGGTGCACAGAAATGCAGTAGGTTTCTGTACATTGATTTTGTATCCTGTGACTTTACTGAATTTATCAGTTCTAGCAGTTTTCTGTGGGAATCTTTTGGGTTTTCTACATAGAATATCATGTCATATGCAAATACTGAGAATTCGACTTCTTCCTGGCCCATTTGAATGTCATTCATTTCTGTTTGTTGTGGCTGGGACTTCCAGGACTATGTTTAATAACAGCGATGAGTGGATATCCCTGTCTTGTTCCTGACTGCAGAGGAAAAGCTCTTAGATCTTCCTCATTGAGGATGATACTATCTGTGGGTGTTTTTATATATGGCATTAATTATGTTGAGGTATGTCCCCTCTAAAATACTTTGTTTAGGGTTTTTATCATGAATGAATGTTGTACTTTGTAAAACACTTTTTCTGCATTTATTGAAAGGACCCTATGGTTCTTATCCTTTGTTTTTTTTTTTTTTCTTATCCTTTGTTTTATTAATGTGATGTATTGATTTGCAAATATAGACCTACTCTCGCAACCTAGGAATAAATCCCACTTGATGGTGGTGAATGAGTTTTTAAATATATTGTTGCATTTGATTTGCTATTATTTTATTGAGAATTATTGCATCTATGTTCATCAGAGATACTGGGCTGTGGTTCTCTTTTTTAATGGAGCCAATCAGTATCTGGTTTTAGTATCAGCCTAATGCTGGCCTCATAAAATTTGGAAGTTTTTCTTACATTGCTGTACTTTTTTGGGGGAATAAGTTGAGAAGAATCATTCTTTAAATGTTTAGGAGAATTTTCCTCTGAAGCCATCTGGCCATGGACTTTTGTTTTTTGGGCAATTCTTTCATTATTGATTCAGTTTCTTTGCTGGTTATTGGTTCATTCAAGTTTTCTATGTCTTCCTATTTCCATTTTGGTAATATATATGTATATATTTCTCAGAATTTATTTCTTTCAGGTTGTCCAATTTCTTGTCATATAATTTTTAATAATTGTCTTTTATAATTGTTTGTATTTCCATGATGCTAGTTTGTATTTTCCTCTCTCATTTGTGATTTTATTTATTTGGACACTTTTCTGTTCTCTTGGGTAAGTCTGATTTGAAGTTTATAGTTTTGTTTATTCAGAGAACTAGCTCGTGATTCACTTATCTGTTCTATTGTTTTTTAGTTTCTATATCATTTATTTCTGCTATAATTTTTATTATTACTTTCATTCCACTGGCTTTAGGCTTTATATATTTTTCTTTTTCTAGCTCATTTAGGTGTAAGGATGGGTTGTATATTTGAGATTTTTCTTGCTTCTTGAGGTAGACCCGTATTTATCTTTCCATCTTAGGACCACTTTTGCTGCATCCCATATGGTTTGGAATGTTGTGTTTTTATTTTTATTTGTTTCCATGTATTCTCTTATTTCTTATTTGATTCCTTGGTTGACCGATTCATTATTTAGTAGCAGGTTGTTTAACCTCCACATATTTGTGGCTTTTCCAAAATTTTCTTGTCCTTGACTTCTGGTTTCATAGTGTGTGGTCAGCAAATGTGCATGGTATGATTTCAATCGTTTTGTATTTGTTGAGGCCTTTTTTGTGACCTAACATGTGATCTATTCTGGAGAACATTCCATGTACTCTTGAAAAGAATGTGTATTCTGCTGGTTTAGGATAGAGTGTACTCTATATATCTGTTAAATCCATCTGGTGCAATGTGTCATTCAAAGCCATTGTTTCCTTGTTGGTTTTCTGTGTAGATGATCTATTGTTTTTACGTGGGGTATTAAAATCCCTTACTATTATTGTATTATTTTTTATCAATGAGTTTCTTTATGTTTGTTGTTGTTATACAAATTTGTGAGCTTCTTGTTGGGTGCATAAATATTTATAGTCGTTACATCATAAAGGGGACTTTCCCCTTTATGATTGTATAGTGCCCTTCTTTGTCTCTTGTTACAGTCTTCATTTTAAAGTCTATTTTGTCTGATTTAAGTCTTGCTACTCTGGCTTGCTTTGACATTAATTTGCATAATAAATATTTCTCCACTCATTTACTTTCAATTTGTAGGTGTCTTTAGAGGTAAATTTAATATCTTGTAGGCAGCATATAGATGGCTCCTTTTTTTTTAAATCCATTCTGACACTGTCTTTTGCTTGTAGAGTTTAGTCCATTAATATTCAAAGTAATTCTTGATACATATGTTGTTGTTGTTTGCTATTTTATTACCTGTTTTTCACGTTTTGTCTCCCCTTTCCACTTAAAGAGACCCCTTTAATACTATTTGCAGGGATGGTTTAGTGATCACTAACTCCTTTAGTTTTTGCTTGTCTGGGGAACTCATTATTTCTCCTATTCTGAATGATAGCATTGGTGTGTAGAGTGTTCTTGGCTACAGATTTTTCCCACTCAGTACTTTGAATATATCATGTCCCCCTCCCTTCTGGCTTCCCAAGCTTGTTTTGAGTAATCTACAGCTAGCCTTATAGGTCTTCCTTTGTAAATTAATAACTTCTTTTGTCTTGTTGCTTTTAAAGACTTTTTTCCTCACTATATTTTGCAAATGTACTTACAATATATCTTTGTGTTGGCCTGCTTTTGTTGATTTTGATGGGAATTCTCTGTGCCTCCTGGATCTGGATGTCTGTTTCCTTCCCAAGATTAAGGCAGTTTTTGGCTATGATTTCCTCAAATAAATTTTCTGCCCCTTTTTTCTCCTTCTGGGACTGCTGAAATACAAATGTTATTACCTTTGATGGAGTCACTGAGTTTCCTATGTTTATTCTTGGTTTCATAATTCGCTCTCACTTTTGTTCAGCTTCATTATTTTCTATTATCATTTAATTGTTTTGCTTCCTCCAGCTTTGTGTTCATTGCATCAAGTCTGTTTCTAATTTCAGTTAGTGCATTTTTCTCTTCTGACTGACTCTTTTTTAACTCTTGTCTCTGCAATAAAGGCCTCCCTGAAGTCTTCCATTCTTTTCTCAAGGCCAGTGAGTATCCTTATGATTAAATCTCTGCCAGGCAATTTACTTATCTTTTTTTGCTTAGATCTCTTGATGTGGCTTTATCTGTTTCATTTGTGATAAATCCCTCTATCTTCACATTTTTTTTCTAAGTCTCTGTCTTCTTCTCTGTTTTAGATGAGCCAGTCATGTTTTCTGTTCCTGACAGTAATGACTTGGCAAGAAGAGGTCATATACTATCCATGGCCTGGAGTTTCAGGGAGTGGCTCTGGTGTGTGCAGTATGTGCTCTCTTGTGGTTTAGCTGCTCCATCCTTCATGCCAGTCATTTACAGAGGCTTTTCTTGCCTGCAGTGGACAGGTTTTTATCTGAATGTGGCCAGTTTTAATTAGGTGTGTTCTGGTCTGCTTGTGATATGAAACCTGACACCAAATGGACGAGAACTCTCAGGTCCAGAGTCATACTGTGCACAGGGTTTTGTACTGGTTACTGGTCTTTTTGGGAGGGGCCCACCACACTAGAACTGAGGCAAGCATGACTGAGAAAGGCAGTCCCACTGGAGTACAGTGGGGTGACGCTCAAGGTAAGCTACTTAGGCAGCCTGTTGGTGCTACACTGTTTCCCACAGATGGCTCTGTGTTTATGCTGAGGGGTCGGGGGAGAGAAATGGTGCTGGCCAGCTCCTCTGTTCCAGGAGAGGCATCTCTGTGAATGCTGCCTATGAGAGATGCGCTCTGAATAATCTCCCTCATGTGTGCCCGTGGTGTTTTTCAGATCATTCTTTCCATGCTGTCTGTCCTCGGGTTATTGTCTGCCTTCTCTCCAGGAGCAGTGCAGTACCCTCTAGGTTCATACTAGCCAAGCCCACTGTCCTTTAAAACTCTAGGCTTTAGGCCACACTGGTTGCAAGAACTCACAAAATTCAGCCCCTCTCATTTTCCAGGCCAATGGCTTTGGAGAATGTTCTTTTGTATTCCCCTGTGTGCTCCTCTCTCACATGCCCTTCTCTGTGACCATGGCTCCCTCCTCTCTATAGTACCCATGATCCCCTGGTCCCTTAAACCATGTCTCCACACTTCCTACCTTCTTTGAGTTGACCTCTTTTCTCTCTTTAGTTGTGGAATTTGTTCTATCAGTCTTTAGGTCAATTTCTGGGTTATTTAAGATGGCTTGATAATTACCTAGTTGTGTTTGTTGGCCCAGAGTCTTCCTACTCACCACCATCTTCCACTGATTCCAGGTGCTTTTTAAATTGATATTCTTTTGCTATGTCTCAGGAAAATTTATTTAGTGTGCTGTCTTTTTAAGGTCTTAGCTTCCTGTAGCCCTCTGGCCCTCTGAGTTAAGGCCCACTTATTTTTAAGGTTCCTGGGATTAAGCTGCACTAAGTTTCAAAGCCAGACACTTTGGGGACTTATCTTGCCATTGTGGATTTCCAGGGCTTGGGATGCCTGGTGGGTTTAATATCCTCTCTTCTCTGTGGTTTTCATGCCCCTCCTGTTTGTGGTTAATCATACCAGGAGTTTGGTCCCCAACCATTTCTTTGGCTCTCCTACCCCTTTTGTTGTGGTCTTCTCACTATAACTAGCTGTAGAAGATCTGCTCTGCCAGTCTTCAGGTTGTTTTCAGAGTTAGATGTAATGTAGTTATTGTCTACATGTGTCTCTGGGATGAGGTAAGCTCAGGATCCTCTTACAGCATAATATTCCTTGCATTCTATTTTTCTTTTTATCTTGTATAAATATTTTCTTTGTGGTTATACCTTTCCTTCTCCATTCCACATTTTGTTATTGACATCTTGTTATATTGTATATCCATTAACAAATATTTAATTATAGTGATTTAGTGATTCTTAATTTTTTTGTCTTTTAACTTTAATACTAAAATTAAAACGACTTAGCCACTACCAATACAGTATTATGATATTCTTTTTTTAATATTCCTTTTTGAGAGAGACACAGAGCACAAGAGTGAGATGGGCAGAGAGAGAGGGAGACACAGAATCCGAAGCATGCTTCCGTCTCTGAGCTGTCAGCACAGGGCCTGATATGGGGCTCAAACTCATGAGCCATAAGATTACGACCTCAGCCAAAGTCAGACACTTACCTGATGGAGCCACTCAGGCACCCCAGTATTCTTTCTATATATTTACCTTTACCAATCAGTTTTATTCTTTTACATGTTTTCTTGTTATTGGTGAGGTTTCTTTTGCTTCAACTTGAAGAACTCTCTATAGTATATTTTGGAAAGCATGTCTACAGTTGATGATCTGTCTCACCTCTTTCTTGTTAGGACAGTCTATATCGTTTTCACTTTTTGGACAGTTTTGTGGGGTATAATATTTTTCCTTGGTAGTTTTTTTCTTTAAGCACTATAATATTTTTCCTTGGTAGTTTTTTTCTTTAAGCACTTTGAATATCATTACAGATCATGAGTCTCGAGTTCTCTCTTGCATAGAAAGAGAGCAGACACAGAATTGAATACGAGAGAGGCTAATGTTCAGGAGGAGATAAGATTGCTGAACAGGAGTTTCTTCTCCATATTTATTGAGCTCTCAAGATCTTATACACGTGGTGACTGTGAAGGAAACAAGATCTTACACACAGAGTGAATGTGAAGAAAACAGATAGTAATCATTAACCTGTGTGTATAAGAAGCAAAGAGTCAGGAGGGCATGTGAATTTGTGATCAGAGTATATTGGTGCCAGATGGAGAGTAGTTTCCTGCAGGTGATACAATAAGTTACTCATAATTTCATTATACTATCTCGCTAAATAACCTTGGGTTCTTTTGCTATGTGGTAGCAGCTTTCCACCCTATGCTTTTTTCTACTTAATGACTAACCTTGGGCGCTTTCACCCTTTGGTGACTACTTTCCACCCTAGCTTTTTTAACCTATTTCCCCACAGTTCCCCCCTTTTTTGTTGTTCTTGGTCTTCTTAAGTTTATATGTGAGGACTGTCATGATGCGTTTTTCATCTTTCTTTTGCTGTCAGGTAGTTTGGAGGGTGATTCTGCAGAGGCATAAAAAGAGACATAAAAAGGCATAAAATGAATTCTGCTTCCCAGAGTTATCCAAAATTTGAAATGGGTGCTGGCTATAAGTGAAAAAGTATTTAGGTTATGCTGTATTGCCTGGAAATCAGACCATTCATTATTGATCTTGGCCTGGACAAAGGAGGGTAAGGAGAAAAATCAGGGTTACCCACATCGAATTCCTGTCAATGATGGAGATCATGGTCATTAGATTCAAATAAGGGGTAAATTTTTCTTGTAAGACAACACCAGCCTGGTTGGACAGGTGTTTAAGGCTTCCCTATGTTATATCAGGGGCAAGGACTTGTGTTTGTGGAGTGGCTTCAGGACCAAGAGTCTTCCATCTTGAAAAAGGCGGGTGGTTGTTGCTCATTCTGAGTCATTCTCTGGAAGTCCTGGTTGATTGGAAGATATTCTGGGGGTCTTTACCATGCCATGATACGGCTTCAAAAACTGAAAGGGAATCCACGGAGGTCTGGAATCTGAAAGAACACAAGCATTATCTTATACCCCAGGTGATTTTAGTGGGTCCAATCCATGTGGGTCCCACATTGGGGGTTTTGTGTAGCACCATAAGATGAGAGCATTTATCTAATTTTGAAGAATGTAACACAGCTGTGATTAGTCCTTGAGGTTAAAGATTTAAAAGGATAAGAGTGGTCATAGCATGACTGAGAAGAAGTTGCAGTTGTGATATAGATAGCAAGGGGTAATTACTCCCCTTTTTTATTTTTTTATTTTTTTTAATATTTTTTATTTATTTCTAGGAGAGAGAGAGAGAGAGAGAGAGAGAGAGACAGCGTGAGCAGGGGAGGGTCAGAGAGAGAGGAAGACACAGACTCTGAAATGGGCTCCCTTTTTTTAAAACATATTTTTATGTGCTTGTTCTACAGTTGTTTGGTCCTGAGGATTATAAGGAGGGGCAATTTCAACCAGGGCTTGAGTAGAACAACTCAGAAGGGTGTGCTGTCATGCTACTATTCTGCCCTTTTGGTTAAAGTCATTTACTTTTTTTTTTTTTCATCTTTTTGGTCAGACAAAAGAGGAAAAAAAAAACCTTTGTTTACTTCTATTTATTTAATGTTGATAAACAGGTCTATTTCAAAACAACCAACTTAAATTGGCTTGAACACGGAGTACATTTTCCTTGAGTCCACTTAAACCCATTTGTTCCCCATGGTTAATTTTTACCTGGAACCTTGGTGAGGAAGCCTGACCTTGGTGGTCTTTGCTCCTATACATCTAGGGTGGGAGGAGGAGCTGATTGTGCCTGAGGCATTGAGGAGCCAGTTATGCAGGTCACACCCCAGTGGTGCAGAAAGAGGAGGAGGTGGGAAGGGAAGGCAGAAGAGGCAAGGTACTAGCAGAAGGCAGAGTAAGGAGAATTTCCTGTTTTAAATCTTGCTTGCTCAGACAGAGGAGCAGACTCCAGGCTTTTCTGTTTCCTTTTGTTTTCCACTAGTGGAATTCATGTGGAATTAGGCAGTTCATGTCAGTCTGGAGAAGACAGGGAATTCACCCAAAACAGAAAGAGTTTTGGCAGCTGCTTGGGAATATTCCTTAAAGTCTCCATTCTGAGGTAATTAACCAGAGACAGTTGGCTGTAATCATCATAGTCATTGACCCAAGAAATGAATGAGGGAGGTATTGAATCAGTTAAGAGTGATCCATAGGGCTCAGACATCCCAAAACATGGAGGAGACATAGTCTGTCTTAATTGTATATGGGGCACTCCAGGCAGGATTGGCATGCAAAAGGTGTTGAATAACTGGTTTGGTGTTTTCTTTTGCCTGTAAATATATGTATATACTTGTATTTATCAAACACTGTGGCTAATAATATGGCTCACAGTTCTAAAAGTTGGGTGGAACCCGGTCCAGTATATACTATAGGTTCCAGGTTTTCTCCAGTTTTCCAAAGGAACATGTGGCATAATATTATGATATGATTAGTATGTGGGTTTTGCTATATATTTTTTCTCTTTGTGTCTTTATGTATGAATTATTTTATAATGTAAAAGACACTGTGGGGGTGCCTGAGTGGCTCAGTTGGCTAGGTGTCTGACTCTTGATTTAGTCTCAGGTCATAATCTCGTGGTTCATGAGACCGAGCCCCACATCAGGCTCCGCACTGACAGCATGGTCAGTGCAGAGCCTGCTTGGGATTCTCTTTCTCTCTCTCTGCCCCCTCCCGTCCTTGCTGTCTCTTTCTCTCCAAATAAATAAGCAAATGTTAAAAAAAAAAAAACATGTATAAGCCAATCAATACATGTTTGCAACTGATTTGACTCAGATACTGTCACTTTGCCACCTCTGCTGTTGATACATGCAAGAATTGTAAGGAATATCAGCATGGTGGAAACTGATAAATATTTATGTCAATAAATTAGAATCTACTGAATTTATGTCTCAAGGCTTTTAATGTAATAGCAGTTTATGATACATGATCTGGATAGTCATCAAGATGTAAGCTGGTTTTTGTCAATGTATAATATTTCCTTCTTTACAAAATTATTGCATAACTTCTTGACAACATATACATATTACAGTTACTTTTTTATGACCTTGTTCTCTAGTCTACATCTTATTAGCTTTATTTCCTCTGTGGTTTTTTGGAGCGCTTAAAAAGACACAGCTTGTTCCAATTAGATCTAATTATTTCATAAACGAATTAACCACCTCTTCTCATTATGGAAGCTTTACGCAGACTTGCATTTGGCCACCCCAGAACTATCCTGTTAAACCTGGAAAATATTGTGACTTTTTAATAATATGATGTATCATAACCATTGTTTTTCTTGTCATAAGATCAAGGCTGGCATGCTTTTCTGTTGACCTTGAACTTGTTTGGTGAAGCGTTAAGAAATGAACCATATATTGAGCTCCATGAGGACAGAAATTTTGTTTTATTTACTCCTGTATTCTTAGAATCTTGAAATAGTGTTTGGCACAGAAAAATTACTTCAGAAACAGGTATTGAGTAAATAAATGAATTATGCTATTCTTCTCAGAGGGCATGGTTCTATATGGTTTCTGGGGACATGTGGGATTATTTCAAAGGCAGTTTTAGATACCACAGTGACAGGGGAAACTCAAAGCTCTGAGTTTGTGATTAACTTGGAGTTTCACCCTGGTTCCTTTTTTTTTTTGTTTCTTACTTTAGTATAATTTTACTTTTCAGATCCTGTTTCCTGTTTTTTTCATACACAACATGCATTTATCAGATTCTATGTAATATGCTATTACCTTACCCAATTTCATGTGTATATATGTTTTATAAACCTTGACATTTACATGCCAACTTCTTGGTTTCTTTACTTAATTGAAACTTATTTGTGGGACTTTGCACACTTTTTAAAAATTTTGATGCTTATATCTATGCTGTTATTATTTTAATGTTGTTTTAGTGCATTACTCTCTATAATTGTCACTCTTTATGGTACAGTGCCATAATCATTGTCAGTTGAGTTACAGAAAGAGTGAAAAAAGAAGTTGTTTCTCTTCCTGAAAGTCCTGAAAATGTGTTACCATATGTGTTGGAGATCTCTAAGACTACCACCAGGTTTGGTCATTTGCTAGAATAACTCCTAGAACTGAGCATATAGTCATATTCATGGCTATGGTTTATTATAGTCAAAGGATACAAAGCAAAATTAGCAAAGGGTAAAGGTATATGGAGTAAAGTCTGCAGGAGAACGGGTATAATTTTCCAAAAGTCCTCTCCCAGTGGAGTCACACAGGATACATCTAATTCTTCCCTTATGGAATTTTGACCATGTGTGTAAACGTTGTCAACCATGGGAGCTCATTACAAAGTGCCTAAGGTTTTTACTGATGGCTAATCTTGTAGGCATCCTCTGCCCAGTATATACCAAAATTCTAAACTATAAGAGGAAAGCAGTATTCAGCAAAAACCACAATGTTTGCATAGGCAGTCTAGGTTCTATTGAGATGTTCTCAATATGGTCCTGGCAATAGTCCATAGTACCATTTCTAGTATTTACTGTCTTCTCTTTTAGTCAGTGTCTCAGATGTAGATGGTCCTTTCCCATCACCAAGCACCAATTTCCCAAAGTTGAAGAAATTCAAATTTATTTTGTTGTCACTTGGTGTCTTTTATCCCCTCCCAGTCATCTTCAGTTAAATGCCTTTACCACTAAGCATAACATCACACTTCTTATAATGAGCTTCACTCTTTAACTAAGATGAAAGTTCCTTTTCCTACCTCCTATCCCACAATGTAACTTATTGATTTTATATTTAGTAAAGTTTTATACATACATATGTTGTCTTTTCTTTTTTAAGTTTCTACTGAGGCCTAGCATTGGGAAATTTCTCCTTACAGTCTGGTTATATGCCAGAGATAGGTTATGATTCCAAAAAGTTTTAATGTATCTTCTTGTTTACTATAAGCACCATGGGGGCTTCTAGAATCCTCATGGAGAGCCCAGCTTTCCATAGCAAAAGAGGTTTTCAAGTCTGAATCCAGGATAAAGGAATACACAGAGAAGACTTATTCTATAAGGGTTAACATAGAAGGGTAAGAGGCCACAAACCATGCCCATCTATTACTATGAAGAAACTAAGCAGTTGAAATCAGACATGATTTTACAACTACTTAATTGTTCTCCAGTTTTATATTTTTTCACCACAAATTATCAAGCAGAGAATGGATAATTTGTATGAAGGCTTTATATCATAAATTTATAAAATAATGATTCTATTTACCAATAAAATATCCACATGGGGAAAATATTTCATACGTTTTAGCTAATAATTGCATACTTGTTCCTATCCCACTGTATTGTAATACTTTATCTTCATGTCTGACTCCTTCAGTACACTACTTTGAATAATCCTTTATCATCTACATTTGTATAACACCTATGTCATCATGCTCTACAAGAATTCCTCAGGGTATCATGGCCTGGAATATTGTTTGTATCCTAGGTGCTGTGTCAGCACCATCTAAAACATGAAATAGGCACTCTTATACTAAAGTCAGCTGAATATATGTTTCATCAACATTTGAGAAACCGTGTAGGAACCTCAGGGGAAAGGGACAATGTCAGGACTGGGGGGCTCTTTGCCAGGGGCCCGATTGTGGGCATCATCTCAAGTACTGTCCAGATCCAGAGGCACCTGTATTCATTTGTAACTCTTCCAAGCTGGGCCCTTACTTTCTAATTCCTTTTCTCTTATGAACACCATGTGGTTATTATCTTCAGTGTCTTTCCCTCTTTTGGATTTTCTTTTCCTGGCCAGACTGCACCTCTGGTTTCTTTTAGGGCCTCTCTTGATGTCAACATAAGTCTCAGCCACTGATCCTCTTTATGAGCAGCTGTATCCCCATTAGGAAAGAGCCAATCCCAGAACCATAAACATCATATTTCATTGATTTAAAGAATCACACATTTTTCACATTTAACATTATTATTAAATTGAGAGTTTTCTCAAAATTGATGGTATGTCACTGTATAACTGGAAGTTTTTTTCTTTCTTAACAATACAATACTAATGGCAGAAATTACATTTAAACGTATCTTAGATTTGAAGTAGCAGTAATTTTACAAAGTATACGAAGTCCTACTGGTAACCTTCACATACAGAAATTTTGTTTACATGTAGTCCCTTGTTTCTGCCCTGACCTTACCACATTGCTTTATGCTGGCCCATTAAATCAACATGACAAATATTCTTCATGCTGGCCTATGAGTGTTTCCCATTCTATAGGCCTCTCTTGAGTCCTTCCATTAAATGTGTTTGGTATATCTACTGTGTGCCAAACATGGTGATAAGTGCTAAGGATAGAAATATGAGCAAAACCAGGCATAGTCCTAGACCGTTTTCATTATAAACTCTTTTAAGATAGTGTGATTCATTAGCATTATAAATTGTATTGATCATAGGTCAGATCATGCAGTTGTTCCTCTGGTATCTAGGTTACTCAGTCTTTTTCTCTTCCATAAGAAAGGAAATATTCTGGGTGATTACTCTTTTTAAAAAACTCTCACTTTTTTGTTTTGTTTGTTTTTTTTGACGTTTCTTTTTATGTATTTATTTTGATAGAGACAGAGACAGTGGGGGTGGGGGATGGGCAGAGAGAGGAAGTGAAAGAAAATCCCAAGTAGGCTCCATGCTGCCAGCACAGAGCCCAACGCAGGGCTCGAACCCACAAACTGCAAAATCATGACCTGAGCTGAACGAAGAGTCAGATGCTTAACCAACTGAGCCATCCAGGTGCTCCTCTGGGTGATTATTTTGTACTGTGTCCAATGAACCTGTTTTGGATGGCAGCTTCATGTTGATTAATCTCTTTCATGGCTTTGTCAGTTGCCTCTAAGGCTTTCTTTCTTGTGTGTGGATCTTATATGTTTCATCTGTCTTTGTCAGGCTTCTGAAGGAACTATAGCAAGTCCAGTGGATTTGCCTCAGGGTTTAGTTTTCCTCTTTACACATAGCAATTATATAGCTCAAGGAAAGTTCCCACTGAGAATGTGTCAGCTGGCACTTGCTAGGTCTAAACAGAACGTGTTATTTCCTTGCTCATAGTTAAGTTCTCCTCAAAAGATAGGTGTCTGGATAGAGATTTCTGAGTCCTCTACCTGTTTTCTTGTGTTGTCTGCTTAAAACTGTAACCATCTCCTCCTGGGACAGCAAGTAACCAACATGCACTCTGTTGGTAGAGCCTTGCCCAAGATGAGGTTTTGTCTTTTTTTTCTTTTTTTAAAATTGAGATATAATTTACATATAACAGTGTATAAGTTAGGGTATACAACAGTTGGTTTCATACATTTATAATTGTGATATTATTATTACAGTGGCATTAGCTAAACACCTTTATCATGTCACACATTTATTTATTTATTTATTTGCTTTGAGAAGTTAAGATTTAGCCTCTTAGCAACTATAAAGTTTATAACACAATATTGTTGAATACAATCATTATGGTGTGCATAAAAGTTCCAAAATATATTTATCTATGAGTTGTAAGATTTTCCCTTAAATGGCATTTCCCTAATTCCCCCAACCCCAGGCTCTGGTAAACCACCATTCCACTCTCTCTGTTTATGAATTCAGTTTTTATTTTTTTATTTTTATTTTTTTTTATGAATTCAGTTTTTAAAGAATCCTTTTAGGATGGCTTTTATAAAAAATATGAAATAAGAAATGTTGGTGAAGATGTAGAGAAAAAGGGAACTCTTGTGTACTGTTGGTGGGAATGCAAATCAGTGCAACTACTGTGGAAAACACTATGAGTGTTTCTTTAAAAAAATAGAAATACATAGATCCAGTAATTCAACTACTGGGTATTTACCCAGAGAAAATGAAAACACCAACTGGAAAATGTATATGTATCCCTATATTTATTGCAGCATTATTTGCAATAGCCAAGATATGGAAGTAACCCAACTGTCATTGATAAATAGGTAAAGTAAATGTGGCGTATACATACAATGAAATATTACTCAGCCATAAGAAATGCAATCTTAACATTTATATTTGGAATCTAAAAAGCAAACTAAATAAAACAAAAGAGCAAACAAATAAATCAAAAGTCAGAAACAGTCCTGTAAATACAGAGGAAAAAAAACTGGTGGTTTCCAGAAATGAGAGGGGTGGGTAGTTGGGCAAAAAGGGGTAAAGAGGAGTGGAAGATACAAGCTTTCAGTTATGGAATGAATAGGTTATGAGAATGAAAAGTACAGCATAGGGAATATACTCAGTAGTCTTATAATAGAATTCTGTAGTAACAGATGTTAGCTATTCTTGTAAATATAGCAAAATGTATAAACTTGTTGAATCACTGTCTTATACACCTGAAACTAATGGAGCATTATGTGTCAATGATACTTTAATTAAAAAAAAAAGAAATAGATGGTAAAGAAAATGGTAACTGTGGTTGCTTCCTGGGGTGGAAATTGGATGATTGAGGACCAGGGGTGGAAGGAGACTTCCTTTATACAATTTACCTTTATGTATGAGTGTGTGTGTGTGTTTGTGCATGAGTGTGTGCACTCATATATACATATGAGTATACATATATATATATACACAATCTTATTTACATATTCATCTGTTTAAGGACACTTTAGACACAAGACTGTCTCCAAGTCTTGGCTGTTGTATATAGTGTTCAAATGAACATAGGTGTGCAGATATATCTTTGACATACTGATTTCAATTTTTTTGGATATATGCTCAGAAGTGAGAGTACTATTCTTATCTTCTTGATACTAGCCATTCTGACAAGCATTAGATGATATCTCATTGTGCTTTTGATTTACATTTCCATGAATGTTAGTGATATTGAGCATCCTTTCCTGTGTCTGTTGGCTATTGGTACATCTTTTTTAGGAAAAATGTCTATTCAGGTCACCTTCCCATTTTTTATTGAGATTATTTGGGGAGTTTTTTTGGTACTGAGTTCTATGTGTGTATGTGTGTGTGTGTGTGTGTGTGTGTGTGTGTGTGTATACTTACAAAATTTGTTTGTATATATAAATTTCTATATTATATACTTTTATATTGTTAACATCAACCCCTTATCAGATATATCATTTGCAAATATCCTCTTCCATTCAGTCGTTTGCTGTTTTGTTTTATGGATGGTTACCTTCAATGTGCAAAAGTAGGTTTTTAAAAATTTGTATTTACTGTCAATAGTTTAACTTTTATTTACATTGGCTGAAAGGATCTATCTAGGAAAACTTTGCTAAGGTTAATGTTAAAAAGATTACTGCCTGTGTTTTCTGCTAGTTTTATGGTTGCAGATTTCACATTTAAGTCTTTAGTCCATTTTCAGTTGATTTTTGTGTACGGTGTAAGAAAGTGGTCCAGTTTCATTCTTTTGCATGTAACTGTCCAATTTTCCTAGCACAATTTATTGAAGAGATTTTCTTTTCATCACAGATTAATTGAAGGTGTAAGTGTGGGTTTATTTCTGGGTTCTCTATTATGTTCCATTGGTCTATGTGTCTGTTTTGGTGCCAATACCATGCTGTTTTGATTTCTGTAGCCTTGTAATACCTCCAGCATTGTACTAATTTCTCAAGATTGTTTTGGCTATTTGCATTTTTTATAGTTCCATAGAAATCTTAAAATTTTTTGTTATGTTTCTGTGAAAATGCCATTGGTATTTTGATAAGAGTTTTCATTGAATCTGTAGATGGGTTTAGATAGTATGGACATTTTGACTATTAATTCTTCTAATTTTTGAGTATGATTTATCTTTCCATTTGTCTGTGTTGTCTTCAGTTACTCTCATTGATGTTTTATACTTTCAGGTACATTCACTCATTTGGTTAATTTTATTTTTAGGGAGTTTATTCTTTTTGGTGCACTTGTTAATTGAATTACTTTCTTTCTTTTTTTTTTTTTTAAATGTTTTATTTATTTCTAGGAGAGAGAGAGACAGCGTGACTAGGGGAGGGTCAGAGAGAGAGGGAGTCACAGACCGAAACAGGCTCCAGGCTCTGAGCTGGCAGTCAGCACAGAGCCCGACGCGGGGCTCGAACCCACGAACCGCGAGATCATAACCTAAGCGAAAGTCGGACGCTTAACCGACTAAGCCACCTAGGCGCCCCAATTGAATTACTTTCTTAATTTCTGTTCTTGCTACTTCATTATTAGTATATAGAGATACAGCAGATTTCTGTGTATTACATTTGTATCCTGGACTTTATTGAATACATTTATCAGTTCTAGTAGTTTTTTATTGGAGTCTTTAGGCTTTTCTTTGTAGAGTATCCAGTCATCTACCAATAATGACAATTCCTTACTGATTTGGATGCCTTTTATTTCTTTTTGTTGTCTTAATATTATGGCTATTACGTCCAGGACTATGTTGAATAAAAGTGGCAACAGTAGACATTCTTGTCTTGTTCCTGATCTTACAGGAAAATATTTCATTTTTTCACCATTGAGTATGATGTTAGTTGTGTTTTTGTCATATATCACCTTTATTTTGGTGAGTTATATTCCCTCTACACTTAGTTTGTTGAGAATTATTATCATGAACAAATGATATATTTTTTCAAAGGTTTCTCTGCATCTATTTAGATGATAATATGATTTTTATCTGTCATTTTGTTAATGTGGTGTACCAGGTTGATTGATTTACAGATATTGAGCAATCCTTGTATCCCTAAGATAAACCACACTTGATTTTAGTGAATGATCCTTTTAAAATATTGTTGAATTGGGTTTGCTTATATTTTCTTAAGAATTTTTTCATCTATGTTCATTGGGGCTATTGGCTTTTAGTTTTCTTTTTTTATAGTGTCTTTGTCTGGATTTGGTGTCAGGGTGACTCTGGTTTCATAGATTATAGTTGGAAGCTTTCCTTTCTATTCTATTCTTTGTTAATAATTTGAGGAGAATAGGTATTAACTCTTCTTTTTTTTTTTTTAACTTTTAAGGAATTTGTACACCCAGTGTGAGGCTTGAACCCACAACCCCAAGATTGGGAGACATAACCTCCACTGACTGAGCCAGCCAGCCACCCCTTAGCTCTTCCTTAAACGCTTGGTAAAATTCACTTGTGCAACCATCTTCTCCCGGACTTATTTTTTGTTTGGAAATTTTTGATTACTGGTTCAAGTTTGTTTCTAGTAATTGGTAACAAAATGTCTATTTCCTCTTAATTCAATTTTGTTAGATTAAATGTTTCTAGAAATATATCCATTTCTTCTAAGCTGTTCACACAGTTGACATATAATTTCTTATAGTATACTGTCTGTATAATCCTTTGTATTTCTATAGTATTGGTTGTTATTTCTATTTCCTTTTTTATTTTTTTTAACTTGGACTTTCTCTATTTGTCTTGATGAGTTTGGCTAAATGTTTATCATTGTTTCCCTTTTCAAGGAATCAGCTTTTGGTTTCATCGATCTTTTCTAATGTTTCTTTCACTCTCTATTTCATTTATTTCCACTCATCTTTTTTTCAATTTTTTTTTTTTTTTGAGAGAGAATGTGTGAGAGAGGGAGGGGCAGAGAGAGGGGGGACAAAAGATCTGAAGTGGTCTTTGCACTAACACTGTAACGGCAGCAGGCCTGATGCAGGTCTTGAACTCACTAACCATTACATCATGACCATAGCTGAAGATTGACACTGAGCCACCCAGGTACCCCTCAACTCTGATCTCTATTATTTCCTACCTTCTACTAACATTAGGCTTTTTTTTTCTTTTTCTAGTTCCTTTAGAAGTAATGTTAGAATGTTGTTGATTTTTCATGTTTCTTGAAATAGTCCTGTATTGATATAAATTACCCTCTTAACAACTGCTTTTGCTGTGTCCCAAAGATTTTGAACCATTTTGTTTTTATTATCATTTGTCTCCATATATATATATTTTTAAGAATTCCTCTCTGATTTTTGTTTCCATTGAACTGTTGGTTCTTTAGTAGCATATAGTTTAGCTTCCACATGTTTTTGTTTTGTCCAGGATTTTTTCTTTCAGTTGCTTTTTAAAAACTTTTTATTTTAATCCCAGTTAGTTATCATTTTAGTTGCAGGTGTATAATGTAGTGATTCAACCCTTATACACATCAATTGGTGCTAGCCACAAGTGTACTCCTTAATCACTATCATCTATTAAACCTGCCCTCCCATTCATCACCCCTCTGGTAACCATAAATTTGTTCTCTGTATTTAAGAGTCTGTTTCATAAACTATAAAAGACAAAAAATAAAACATTAAGAATAAAAGAGTCTGTTTCATGGTTTGTCCCTATTTCCCTTTTTTTCCCCATAAATTCCATATATGAGTGAAATCATATGATATGTCTCTTTCTCACTGACTTATGTCAGTTAGCATTATACTTTCTAGCTCCATCCTTGTCATTGGAAATAGCAGTATTTCATTCTTTTTCATGGCAGAATAATATTCCATTGTGTATATAAAAGACATCTTTTTTAAATTTCTTTATTTATTTTTATTATTATATTATTTCTTAAATAGTTTATTGTCAAGTTGTTTCCCACGTAATACTCAGCACTCATCCCAACAAGCGCCCTCCTCCATGCTCATCACCGCTGTCCCTCTCCCCACCCCCATTAGCCCTCAGTTTGTTCTCAGCATTCAAGAGGCTCTCATGGTTTGCCGCCCACCCTCTCCCCAACATTTTTCCCCTTCTCCTCCCCCATAGCCCTCAGTAAGATCCTCCTAATCCACCTATATGTGAAAACATACTGTATCTGTCCTTCTCTGCCTGACTTATTTCGCTCAGCATAACACCCTCAAGTCCCATCCATGTTGCTCCACATGGCCAGATTTCATTCTTTCTCATTGCCATGTAGTAGTCCATCGTATAGATAAACCACATCTTCTTGATCCATGTGTCCGTTGATGGACACTTAGGCTCTTTCCATGATTTGGCTATTGTTGAGAGTGCTGCTATGAACATTGGGGTACATGTGCTCCTATGCAACAGCACTCCTGTATCCCTTGAGTAAATTCCTAGCAGTGCTATTGCTGGGTCATAGGGGAGTTCTAGTGTTAATTTTTTGAGGAACCTCCACACTGTTTTCCAGAGGGGCTGCACCAGTTTACATTCCCACCAACAGTGTAGGAGGGTGCCCATTTCTCCACATCCTCACCAGCATCTATAGTCTCCTGATTTGTTCATTTGAGCCACTCTGACCGGCTTGAGGTGGTATCTCAGTGTGGTTTTGATTTGTATTTCCCTGATGATGTGGGATGCTGAGCATCATTTCATGTGTCTGTTGGCCATCTGGATGTCCTCTTTGGAGAAGCGCCTGTTCATATCTCTGCCCATTTCTTCACTGGATTGTTTGTTCTGTGGGTGTGGAGTTTGGTGAGTTCCTTATAGATTTTGGATACTAGCCCTTTTTATCTGCTATGTCATTTGCAATGATCTTTTCCCATTCCATCAATTGCCTATTCGTTTTATGGATTGTTTCCTTTGCCATGCAGAAACTTTTATCTGATGAGGTCCCAATAGTTCATTTTTGCTCTTGAGTCCCTTGCCTTTGGGGATGTGTCAAGTAAGAAATTGCTGTGGCTGAGATCAAGGAGGTCGTTTCCTGCTTTCTCCTCTAATGTTTTCATGGTTTCCTGTCTCACGTTCAGGTCCTTTATCCATTTTGAGTTTACTTATGTGTGTGGTGTGAGAGAGTGATCTAGTGTCATTCTTCTGCATGTTGCTGTCCAGTTCTCCCAGCACCATCTGTTAAAGAGGCTGTCTTTTTTCCATTGGATACTCTTTCCTGCTTTGTCAAAGATTGATTGGCCATCCATTTGTGGGTACAATTCTGAGTTCTCTATTCTATTCCATTGGTCTATGTGTCTGTTTTTGTGCCAATACCATACAGTCTTGATGATGACAGCTTTGTAGTAGAGGCTAAAGTCTGGGTGATGCCTCCCGTTTGGTTTTCCTTAATATTACTTTGGCTATTCGGAGTCTTTTGTGGTTCCATACTAATTTTAGGATAGTTTGCTCTAGCTTTGAGAAGAATGCTGGTGCAATTTTGATTGGGATTACATTGAATGTGTAGATTGCTTTGGGTAGTAATGACATTTTAACAATATTTACTCTTCTGATCCATGAGCATGGAATGTTCTTCCATTTCTTTGTGTCTTCTTCAATTTCCTTCATAAGTTTTCTATAGTTTTCATCATACAGATCTCCTATATTTTTGGTTAGGTTTATTCCTAGGTATTTTATGGTTTTTTTGTGCAATTGTGAATGGATCAGTTTCTTGGTTTCTCTCTTTTTTTTTTTTTGTTTCATTATTGGTGTATAAAAATGCAACCTATTTCTGTACGTTGATTTTGTACCCTACAACTTTACTGAATTCATGGATCAGTTCTAGTAGGCTTCTGGTGGAGTTTGTCAGGTTTTTATGTAGAGTATTATGTTGTCTGTGAAAAGTGAAAGTTTGGCTCCTTCTTTGCCCATTCTGATACCTTTTATTTCCTTTTGTTGTCTGCTTGCTGATGCTAAGACTTCCAGCACTATGTTAAACAGCAGTGGTAAGAGTGGACATCCCTGTTGTGTTCCTGGTTTTAGGGGGAAAGCTCTCAGTTTTTCCACACTGAGGATGATGTTAGCTGAGGGCTTCTCATAGATAGCTATTACTATGTTTAAGTAAGTTCCTTCTTTTTTTAAAAAAAATTTTAATGCTTTATTTATTTCTAGGAGAGAGAGAGACAGACAGCGTGAGCAGGGGAGGGTCAGAGAGAGAGGGAGACACAAACTCTGAAAGAGGCTCCAGGCTCTGAGCTGTCAGTCAGCACAGAGCCTGACACGGGGCTCGAACCCACGAACCGCGAGATCATGACCTAAGCGAAAGTCGGACGCTTAACCGACTAAGCCACCCAGGCGCCCCTAAGTAAGTTCCTTCTATCCCAACTTTCTCAAAGGTCTTTATTAAGAAAGGATGCTGCATTTTGTCAAATGTTTTTCTGCAGCTATCTACAGGATCATATGGTTTTTATCTTTTCTTTTGTTAATGTGATGTATCAAATTAATTGATTTGCAGATATTGAACCAGCCCTGTAACCCAGGAATGAATCCTACTAGGTCATGGTGGATAATTCTTTTTATGTGCTGCTGGATTCGATTTGCAAGTATCTAGTTGAGGATTTTTGCATCCGTATTCATCAAGGATATTTCCCTGTAGTTTTTTTTTGGCTGGGTCTCTATCTGGCTTGGGGTTCAAACTGATGCTGGCTTCGTAGAATGAGTCCAGAAGTTTTCCTTTGATTTCTAGTTTTTGGAATAGCTTGAGAAGAATGGGTATTAACTCTGATTTAAATGTCTGCTAGTATTCCACAGGGAAGCCATCTGTCCCAAGGCTCTTATTTGTTGGGAGATTTTTGATCACTGATTCAATTTCTTCACTAGTTATGGGTCTGTTCAGATTTTCTATGTCTCCCCATGTGAATTTTTGTAATGAGTGTGTGTTTAGGAATTTGTCCATGTCTTCTATGTTGTCTACTTTGTTGGCATATCATTTTTCAGAGTATTCACTGATAATTGCTTGTATTTCTGATGTATTGGTTGTAATACATCCATTTTCATTAATCAGTTTGTCTATTTCAGTGCTCTTTTCTTTTTGAGAAGCTTGACTAGAGGTTTGTCGATTCTATTTATTTTTTTTAAAAACCAAGTCTTTTTTTCATTTCAAGTGTTTTTTGTTTTGTTTTGTTTAGTTTTGTTTTGCTTTTTGGATTCTATATTGTTTATTTTTGCTTTAATTTTTAGTATTTCTCTTCTCCTACTGGGATTGGGGTGCTCTTGTTGCTCTCCTTCTAGTTCCTTTAGGTGCACTCTTAGATTTTGTACTTGAAATTTTTCTAATTTCTTGAAATAGGCCTGGAGTGCAATGTACTTTCCTCTTAGGATTGCCTTTGCTGTGTTCCATAGAGTTTGGATTGTATTTTCATTTTCATTTGTTTCCATATATATTTTCATCTATTGTCTAATTGCCTGATTGGCCCATTCATTCATTAGTAGGGTGCTTTTTAATCTCCATATTTTTGGAGGTTTTCCAAATTTTCCTGTGATTGATTTCAAGTTTCATAGCAGTGTGATCTGAAAGTGTGCATGGTATGATCTCAATTCTTTTATATTTATTGAAGGCTGCTTTATGTCATACTATGTGATCTATCTTGGAGAATGTGCCATGCACACTTAAGAAGAAAGTGAATTCCATGTCTTCAGGATGTAGAGTTCCAAATAAATCTGTCCATCTGATCAAATGTGTCATTCAAGTACATTGTATCTTTAGTGATTATCTGTCTAGTTAATCCATCTGTTGTTGTAAGTGGAGTATTAAAGTTTCCTGCTATTAGCACATTCTAGTACATAAGATTGTTTGTTTATGATTGTTTTATGTATTTCGGTGCCTCCATATTCAGTGTTTAGACATTTATAATTATTAGCTTTTCCTGATGGATAGACCCTGTATTTAATATATAATGCGCTTCTTCATCCTTTGTTACTGTTTTTACTTTAAAGTCCAGTTTGTCTGATATAAATATAGCTACTCCAGCTTACTTTTGACTTTCAGTAGCATGATAGATATTTCTCCATCCTCTTACTTTCAATCTGAAGGTGTCCTGAGGTCCAAAATGAGTCTTTTGTAGACAGCAAATTGATGGATTTTTTTTTTCCCATTCTGCTACCCTATGTCTTTTGATTGGAGCATTTTGTCCGTTTACATTCAGCGTTATTATTGAAAAATATGGGTTTAGAGTCATTGTGTTCTTTGTAGGCTTCATGCTTGTGGTGGTGTCTCTGGTTCCTTGTGTTCCTTGTAACATTTCCCTCATGGAGTCCCCATCAGGATTTCTTGGAGGGCTGGTTTAGTGGTGACGAATTCCTTCAGTTTTTGTTTATTCAGGAAGACCTTTATCTCTCCTTCTATTCTGAATGTCAGGGTTGCTGGATAGAGGATTCTGGGCTGCATATTTTTTCTGTTCATCACATTTAAGAATTCCTGCCATTCCTTTCTGGTCTGCCAAGTTTCAGTAGATAGGTCTGTAAGTACTCAGTTAGGTCTCCATTTGTATGTTATGGCCTTTTATCCCTGGCTGCTTTCAGAATTCTCTCTTTATCCTTATATTTCGCCAGTTTCACTATGATATATCATGCAGAAGATTGATCAAGTTACATCGGAGGGAGTTCTCTGTGCCTCTTGGGTTTCAATGTCTGTTTTCTCCCCCATATTGGGGAAGTTCTCAGCTATAATTTGTTCACGTACTCCTTCAGCGCCCTTCCCTCTCTCTTCCTCTTCTAGAATTCCTATGATACTGATATTGTTCTGTTTGAATTTATCACTCAGCTCTTAAACTCTCCTTTTGTGTTCCTGGATCAGTTTATCTCTCTTTTTCTAGGCTTTATCTTTTTCTATAATTGTGTCTTCTAATTCACCTATTCTCTTCTCTGCCTCTTCAGTCTGTGGATGGTACGCCTACATTTTATTATGAATCTCATTTATAGCATTTTTAATTCATCACAACCTTTTTTAAGCTCTGTAGTCTTTCTAGCAATAGCTTCTCTGATGTCTTCTATGCCTTTTATAAGCCCAGCAATTTGTTTTATGAGTATTGTTCTAAATTCTTGTTAAATTATGTTGCTTATATCTGTTGTGAGTAGTTCTTTAGCTGTCATTTCTTACTGGAATTTCTTTAGAGGAGAGTTCTTCTGTTTCATCATTTTGGCTAGCTTTCAGTCTCTTGTTAGTTTTAAAAGCTTGTTATGCCCTCTCTACCTGCCATTACTGCTATATTAAAGAAGGTTCTTTGAATGTCCAGGGCCTGTCCATTCAGGAAGTATTCTTTTAATGGTGTTTCTTTGGCTCTCTTGTTGCGACTTTGGTTTTTTTTTTCCCCCTACTCATATTTGTATTTGGGACTCTCCACCATATGTACTTTGGCTTGTTTCTTGAGATAGCCCTGTGAGCTTGTTTTCTCAGTGGACTCTGTCTCTTTTGCTTCCAAACTCCTGCGGTTCAGTGTCCTTTGGCTTCAGGCCTTCTCCCTTTGAGAAATGGGGGTGAGTGAAATGTATGGAGTTCCCTACTTTTCCGCCATCTTCCTTCTCTGTACCACATCTTCTTTATCTATTTATCTTTCCATGGATACTTGAACTGATTCCATAATTTGACTCTTGTAATTAACGATGTTATAAATATAGGAGTGCATGTATCCCTTTGAAATACTGTTTTTGTATTATTTTGATGAATATCTAGTAGTACAGTTACTAGATCATAGGGTAGTTTTATTTTCATTTTTTTTAGGAACTTCGATACTGCCTTCAAGTGTGGCATTCCCACCAAAAGTGTAAAAATGTTCCTTTTTCACGACATCCTTGCCAACACTTGTTATTTCTTGTGTTTTGTTTTGTTTCTTTTTTAGTTTAGTCATTCTGAAACATGTGAGGTGATACCTCATTGTAGTTTAAATTTTTTTTTTATTTTTTATTTTATATTTGAATGAGAGTAAGGAAGAAGCAGAGAGACAGAGACAGAATATGAAGCAGTCTCCAGACAGAGCCTAATGCAGTGCTTATACTTATGAGCAGTGAGATCGTGACCTGAGCTGAAGTTGGGTGCTTAACCCACTGAGCCACCCAGGTACCCACTCAATTTTGCTTAGGACCTCCCTGATCATGAATGTTTTTGATTATCTTTCCATGTGTCTGTTGGCTACCTGTATGTCTTCACTGGAGAAATATCTTTATGTCTATTGCCCATTTTTAATTGGATTATTTATTTTTTCATGTTGCATTTTATAAGTGCTTTTTATATTTTGGATAGTAGTCCTTTATCAGATATGTCATTTGCAGATATCTTCTCCTATTCCCAAAATTGCTTTTTTGTTTTGTTTATTATTTTCTTTGCTATTCCAGAAGATTTTTATTTGTTGTAATCCCAATAGTTTAGTTTTGCTTTCATTTCCATTTTACTAGACATATCTAGGAAAAATGTTAATTAAGCCAACGTCAGAGAGATTACTGCCTGTGCTCCCTTCTAGCATTTTTATTGTTTCAGGTCTCACATTTGCGTCCTCAGTCTTTTTTTTTTAATTTATTTTTGTGTATGTTGAAAGAATGTGGCCCAGTTTCATTCCTTTGCCTGTAGCTGTCCAGTTCTCCTAACACAATTTGTGAAATAGTCTTTTTTTTCATTTAGATGTCCTTTTCTCCTTTGTTGAAGATTAATTAAGCATACAATTGTGGGTTTATTTCCAACTTTTGTGTTCTGTTCCATTGATCTAAGGGTCTACTTTTGTGCCAGTATCATACTGTTTTTATTACTATAACTTGCAGTCTGAAATTTTGATGTCTCCAGCTGTGCTCTTCTTTTTCAGGTTTGTTTTGGCTATTCGGGATCTTTTCTTGTTCCATATATATTTTAGGATTTTTGTACTTGTTCTGTGAATAATACTGTTGGTATTTTGATAGGGATTGCTTTGTATGTGTAGATTGTGGTAGTACAGAAATTTTAACAATATTTGCACTTCCAATTCATGAACATGGAATATCTTTGTATTTTTTTGTATCATCTTCAGTTTGTGTCATCAGTGTTCAATAGTTTTTGGAGTAGAGGTCTTTTACCTCTTTGGTTAGGTTTATTCCTAGGTATTTTACTGTTTTTCTTGTATTTGTAAATAAGATTGTTCTCTTGATTTCTACTTCTGCAGCTTCATTATTAATGTATAGCAGTGTAACATGTTTATTCCCATTCATTTTGTATTTTGTGACTATACTTACCTCATCTATCAGTCTAGTAGTTTTTGTTGGGTCTTTAGGGTTTTCTGTATAGAGTGTCCTGTATTGTGCAAATAGTGAAAGTGTTACATCTTCCTTGGCAATTCAGATATATTTGTTTCTTTTTTGTGTGTGTGATTACTATGCCTAGGACTTCAATCAAGTACTATGTTGAACAAAAGTGGTGAGAGTGGACATCCTTGTCTTTCTGACTTTTTAGGTGTAAGAGCTCTCAGATTTTTTCCATTGAGTATGATGTTTGCTGTGGGTTTTTCATATATGGTCTTTTTATGTTAAGGTATGTTCCCTCTAAACCTATTTTATTGAGGTTATTCTTAATCAAGAATGGATGATGTACTTGGTCAAATGCTTTCTCTGTATCTATTTAAATGATTATATTGTTTTTATCCTTTCTCTTATTGCTGTGATGCATCACATTGATTGATTTGCAAATCAATTTCTGCCCTAATCTTTATAGCTTCTTTCCTTCTGCTGGTTTGAGGTTTGTAGTTTTTTGTTTTTGTTTTTTTTTTTTTTTCTTTTTCTTTTTCTTGCTCCTTTGGGTGTAATGTGGTTGTTTATTTGCATTTTTTCTTCCCTCTTGATATAGACCTGCATGTTTATAGCCTTCCCTCTTAGGACCAGTTTCACTGCATCCCAAAGATTTTGGACTGTGTGTTCTCATTTTCATTTGTTTCCATATATTTCTTAAATTTCTTCTTTGATTTCCTGGATTAATCATTCACTGTTTCGTAGCATCTTCTTTAACCTCCATGTATATGTAATGTTTTCAAATTTTTCTTGTGCTTGACTTCTATTTTAATAGCATTGTGATCAGAAAAGGTACATGGTATGATTTCATCATTTTGTATTTGTTGAGGCGTATTTTATGACTTACTATGTGATCTTTTCTGCAGAATGTTCCCAGTACTCTTGAATAGAATATGTATTCTTCGGTTTTACAATGGAATATTCTGAATATATCTGTTAAGTCCATCTGGTCCTGTGTGTCATTCAAAGCCACTGTGTCCTTGATTTTCTGTTTGGATTATCTGTCCATTGTTGTAATTGGATGTTAAATTACCCTATAATTATTGTATTACTATTGATTAGCTCCTTTTGGTTTGTTATTAACTTTTATTTATTCCGGTGGTCTATGTTGGGTGCATAATTACTTAAAATGTTTGTATCTTCTCCTTGGATTGTACCCTTTATTATTATATAGTATCCTTCTTTGTCTCTTTTTATTTATTTTTTCTCTTTATAGACTTTGTTTTAAAGTCTCTTTTGTGCAAAGTATGGCTATTCTGGCTTCTTTTGACATCCATTTGCCTGATAAATGTTTCCCCAACCCCTCACTTTCAATTTGCAAATATCTTTGGGTCTCAAATGAGTGTTTTGTGGGCAGCGTATAAGTCTATCTCGTTTTCCGTATCCATTTTGTCACCCTGTGCCTTTTGACTGGAGAGTTTAATCTATTTATATTCAAAATAATTTTTGATAAATGTG
This sequence comes from Hyaena hyaena, assembly GCF_003009895.1. NCBI lineage: Eukaryota > Metazoa > Chordata > Mammalia > Carnivora > Hyaenidae > Hyaena > Hyaena hyaena. The sequence continues at coordinate 392,811 of NW_024081680.1, read as the reverse complement.
TTTATTGCCATTCTGTTACTTGTTTTGTGGTTGTTTATGTAGTTTTTCTGATCCTTTTCTGTCTTTTATGGTTTCTTGATTTTCCTTGGTGATAAACTTCAATTTCTTTCTCTTTATTTTTTACATATATTTTAATAGGTTTTGATTTGTGGTTACCATTAGGGTTGTATATATGTCTCCTGCCTAGAGCAGTCTATATTTAGTTGATGGTCACTTTCATTTGAAATCTTTCTTTACTACTCTGGTGCCCCACCACCACCTCCATGTTAGGTATATGTCATTATATTTTACGTTCTTTTATTTTGTGAATCCTTTTACAGAATTCCTTATTTTTACTGCTTTTCTGTTTCCTTCCTTTCATGCTCTCAATTCTGGTCTTTCTTTTCCACTCAAAGAGTCCCTTTTAATATTTCTTGTAGGGAGAGTTTAGTGGTCATCAACTCCTTTAGTGTTTGTTTGTCTGAGAAATTCTTTCTCTCTCCTACTCTCAATGATTGCCTTGTTGGGTAGGTATTCTTTGAATATATCATGCCCTTCTGACTTGTAAAGTTTGTGATGAAACAGTGTTGATTACCTTGTGAGTTTCTTTGTATATAATTGTCTTCTGCTAATTTCAAAACTTTTTCTTTATAACTACTGTTCCATTTTAATTACTCTGTGTCTATGTGCCTCCTGAATTTAAATATCCTTTTCCTTCCTCAGATTAAGGACATTTTTAGTGATTATTTCTTGAAATAAATGCTTTGTCCCCTTTTCTCTGTCTTTTCCTTCTGGGAACACTATAATGTGAATGTTATACTTGATAGAGTCAGTGATTTCCCTAAGTCTGTTCTCATTTTGCATAATTATTTTTTCTATTTGTTTATCTTTATTCACTTTCCATTATTCTCTCTTTTAGCTCATTAATTCATTCCACTGTTTCTTCCAGCCTGCTATGTATCCTATAAGTTGTATTTTTTTTTAATAGAATCCGTTTTTATTTTATTTATTTATTTATTTATTTATTTATTTATTTTTAATGTTTTATTTATTTCTAGGAGAGAGAGAGAGAGAGAGAGCGTGAGCAGGGGAGGGTCAGAGAGAGAGGGAGCCACAGACTGAAACAGGCTCCAGGCTCTGAGCTGGCAGTCAGCACAGAGCCCGACGCGGGGCCCGAACCCACGAACCGCGAGTACATGACCTAAGCGAAAGTCGGATGCTTAACCGACTAAGCCACCCAGGCGCCCCCTATAAGTTGTATTCTTAATTTTATTTGTTGTCTTCATCTCTAACTGGTTCTTTTTTATCTCTCTGTTATGGATCTCACTGATGTCCTCCACTCATTTCTCATGTTGAGTGAGTACATTTATGATCATTATTTTAAATTATCTATCAGACATGTTACTTATATCCTTTTTGCTTAGGTTTCTTGCAGTGGTTTTGCCCTATTTCTTCATTTGTGACATATTCTTCTGTCTCCTCATTTTGTGTATTTCTTTGTGTCTGTTTCTGTGTTTTAGAAGAGTCAGCTATACCTTTTGCTCTTGAACGTAGTAGTCAGGGTGTGCAGTTTTAACTAGGTGGCATTTGTCCTCCTCCACAGGGATGCACAGCTACTGTGGAGACTGGGAATGGCCAGGGCCACTGCACAAAATTAAAGCAGAATAACGGGGCCACAGTGCCACAAATGCTGGTCCTCCTCCACTGAAGATTCACATCTGCCACAAAGACCTAGGCCTGTTGCTCCACACAACATGGTGGGCAGAGGGTGCAATTTTCACAAGGTGTGCTCATTCTCTGTGGGATATTGATAGGCCCAGTGATGGCAAGGTTTGCATGAGTCCTGTTTGGTGGGCATCCATATCACCAGAATTGAGGCACATCTGGCCGGGGATGTGTGCTGTGGTATAAGCCAGTTAGGGAGTGAGTGTTGATCCTGCTCTGGTTCCCACAGGTAGCTGTGCATTTATGATGTTGGGCCGGGGAGGGAAACATCATCTGCCAGATCCTTTGTTTCTGGTGAAGTCCCTCAGTGAACTCTGAGATTAGTAACTAGCTCTCCTTCCTCTTATAAACCCCAAATGCCTTTCAAACTGCTGTTCCCAAGCTGTATCTCCACAGGCTCTTTGTTGTGCTGTCTCTTTAAGGATAGGGGCTTAGCTTTCTATTGCCATCTCAGAGCCATGTCTGCTGATTTTTATAGTTCTAGGTTTTAATTCCTGCTGGTTGTAGCCACTCATTAAAATTGGTCCCTCTGATTTTCAAAGCCAAATTCTGTGGTAATTTCTCTTCCCTTTCCAAGCACCACAGTGTGCTAGTCTGTTTCTTGCTCCTCTCTGTGCCTGAGATTCCCCCCGCCTCCCATCCAGCATTCATACCTGCATGGTTCAGGTTCTCATCAAATCCTTGCCCTTCCTATCCTCTTTAATGTGGCCTCTTCTCTACATTTAGTTGTGGACTTATTCTGCCAGTCTCTGGGTCCTTTTCTGGGTTTTTTGCTTTGGTGCAAGTGTTACCTTGGAAAGAGGTGAGTTTAGAGTCTTCATTCTCCACCATCTCCCCTGGAGATAGCTTCTTTTATATCCTTTTTTTTTTGCTTTAGAATGTTGGTTGTTGTGTTATTTTATGTACAGATATTCATAGCTGTTTTATTTTCACCCTGAGCATTGGATTTTAGCACTAAAAAGTGTTCTTACTCTCATTTAGTGCTTTTGGGCTTGAAATTTTCTTTGTCTGATTTTGATTCCATTTGCCTAGTTGATCTTTGCCCATTCCTAAAAGTTCCTTTTTTGCATTAATTCCCTTTGCCTGATGTTTCTCCCTTATGTTTTGAGCTTTCCTTTCCTAGGAACAGTACATTTTCATAACTTCCTTTTGAAGACCACTTAGAACACTCTTCCACAAGTGCTCTGATTTATCCTGTTTTTCAGTATTTTTTATACTTTATGCAGACTTTCTCTTTCTGGTGCTGGTTTTAATTTAATTTTAAGCCTCTAGACCTCATATTTTATTATGAATGAACTTTTCCTAGCATTGCACTTGCTCCTTGCAAGGTTTGTGGAGACAAAATATTAGTGATACCTCCCTGGGATTTGGCGTTTATTTTTCTACTTTCAAGTGATTTGGAATTTGGCTGTTTTCTGTGTATTTGTTCTGTGGGGTACATGGCTTTGTGTAGCCCTGTTTTTCTGTTGGTTGCATGTGGTCTTATGGAGTATGTCGAGGGAGATTTGGATTTACATGCCCCACATTACCTTGACATAAGTATTTTCTTTTTTTAAACTTTTTTTTTAATATTTTTTTAATTTATTTCTATGAGAGAGAGAGAGAGAGAGAGACAGCGTGAGCAGGGGAGGGTCAGAGAGAGAGAGAGACACAGACTCTGAAACAGGCTCCAGGCTCTGAGCTGGCAGTCAGCACAGAGCCCGATGCGGGGCTCGAACCCACGAGCCGCGAGATCATGACCTAAGCGAAAGTCGGACGCTTAACCGACTAAGCCACCCAGGCGCCCCGACATAAGTATTTTCTTGTATGGTTAAAAATACTTTGTAAATATTTTAATGGCTATATAACATTATGGTAAATAAAAGAACTAATGTTTATCAAATCATTACCTTCTTTTTGAGCATTTAACTTGCTTCTATTTTTGTGATGGCATATTTGTAAATTCTAATGTATACTTTGGGTAGATTTGCTCAAGTAGAATTACAGCTTCAGGGTTATACACATTATCCATAATCTTTCTATAATTTGAATCTAAGAGAACCAGTAAGCCACAGATGGATTTACTTTATGATGCTAAGATAGTCTCCACCTTTTTATGAGGCCACACCCCTCTTTCCTACATATACAAGATCCAGGTCTGAAATAGTTGGGAGGCATCAGTGTGGCTATTTCTGGTGTTTAGAACCATTATCTGCTGATTAATAGCAATGTGTGCCATTGCTAATTATTTAGTATTTGAATGTCTTCCCCTGCCAAAGTTAGTAACATTTGTTCTTCTACAGGTGGATTTTCTTTTCATCACTACACTGCTGAAACACACGTCTTATATACAGCAACAATAAAAGAACAAGTGACCTTTCTTTTAGCTATTCTTTAGTCCAGCATTTCTGGGTTCTATATGAGGCTGAGTAAGAGCCTAAAATACAGCAGTCAAAACTGTAACTTCATGAAACTGATTTGATCAATTCTCACATTAGTAATTACTGCTTTCCAACTAACATCAGATCCTGATGGGCTTATTTCTGACTACACTTTCTATTAATCACTTCTGTTGCTTCTTCTCAGTTGATCAGTTTTATCAACTACAAGCAATCAGAACTGATCTTACTATTTATGAAACCAGGATTTTCACAGTAATATTATATTATTAACTTATTAACTTTTTTATTAATTCAGACACTCTGGCAGGACTCATGTGTTTCAGAGGAGCTACAGTAATATTCTTGCTGTTATGGATTGTTGGGTTTTCTGTTTTTGTTTTGTTTTGTTTTTGCATCTAAATGTAACAAAAGCTCATTGTACTCTCATTTGAAGTGTTGATTAGAACTTTGTCCAAGATATTTCTATCATATTCTTATTTCTATGATTATTTTCTATCATAATATCTATCTAAGATATTTCTATCATAATCATATTTCTATGATATTTTCCTCCCAATCTGATTATCTGTCACATTATTGACAGGAAACCAACCTAAGCCTAGAATCATCTTTGAGAAATTGTTATTAAATAAACAAATGAACAAACAAATCAGTAGCTCTAATCCTAGACCCAGTGATTCAATCTCTTGAGATCCAGGGATCTACATTTTTGCAAAGCTCCCCAAATGAATTTGATGCAGTTTGGCACCTTACTATAGGCTTTTTTGGGGGGTGCATACTTTTATTTTAGTGCATGTTCCACATCAAGTCATGACCCCAGTTTAGGTCTCAAGTGGTCATCTCTGTTCCATTTTCTAGAACTTGACACCTTTGCAATATATCCTTCGTATGCTCCAGGGTGCATTAAAAACTTTATTTTCTAGTATGCTCAAAATGCTATCCCCTAACCAAGAGCCTATAAAAATTCACTTGTGGCTTCTGTGAATTTCTTAATGGTGATTTATTTATTTATTTTACATTTTAATTCTTTCATTCATTTGAAACTAAATATATTGTTCCATTGTGAGATAGGGATTTAACTTTTCCCCATATACTTAATTTTTTAAATTTCCATGTATTGAATACTTATTAACTAATTTATAATGCTGCTTTTATTGTTTATTAAGTTGTTATATTTACAATATGTTTTTCCTGGACATTTAATTTTTTTTTCTACTCATATAACTGTTCTTATACTAGTAAGATCTTTCTACAATTGTAGTATCACATCACTAATCATTTTCTTATCAATTAGCACAAATTCTCATTTATTCTTTTTTGAAAGAATTATTTTAGTCATTTGTGTTAGTTCTTTGTCTCATGTAAACTTTAGCATGCTCCAGGAAACATAGATTTGTTGGTATTTTAATTTGAATTGTATTAAATCTATAATTTAATTGCAATTAAGTTGGCAATTTATCAATATTTATTGTTTCTATCCAGAATCAGTATTTTCTGCTTGTGCAAGATTTCTTTATATGTTTTATACTTTTCTTTAGGTAAGTCCTAAATATTAATGGATATTTATTCCTAGGTTTGATTTTATAAATAACACACACACACACACACACACACACACGCAAAGAGTGTCTTTTTTTTGTCTGATTAAATTTCTGAGCGAATTACTGCTTATGAATTCTGTATCTTTATTTTCTCACTGGTGATTTTATCTTATTTCTTAATGTTTTTAATTGAGTATAGTTGAAATACAATGTTACATTAGTTTCAGGGTGTACAACATAGTGATTCAACAAGTTTATACATTAAGCTGTGCTCCCCACAAGTGTAGGTAGCATCTGTTATCATAAAGTCCTATTACTGTATCATTGACTATATTCCTTAGGTTGTGCCTTTTATTCCCATGACTTTTTCATTCCATAACTGGAAGCCTACATCTCCCATTCCCTTTCACCCATCTTATGCATCCCTTCACCCCTTTCTCCTCTAGCAACCATCTCTTTGTTCTCTGTATTTATAGGTCTGATTCTGTTTTTTGTTTGTTTGTTTTTAGATTCCACATATGAAAATGTGAATAAATCATATGATTTATGTTGGTGTAATATTCCATTATAAATATATATTCCACATCTTTTTTTAAAAAATCATTCGTCTACCAGTGGACACCTAGGTTACTTCTATGTCGTGGTTATTGTAAATAATACTGCAATAAATATAGGGAGTGCATATATTTCTTTGTGAATTATGTTTTTGTTTTCTTTGGGTAAATGCCCAATAGTGGAATTATTGGAATATATAGTATCTCTAGTTTTAATTTTTTGAGGAACCTCCATACTGGTTTCCAAAGTGGCTGCACAAATTTACATTCGCACCAGAGATGTACCAGGGTTTCTTTTTCTCCACATCTTTGCTAACACTTGTTATTTCTTGTTCATTTTAGCCACCATGATAGGTATAAGGTGATATCTCATTTTTCACCAGTGATTTTAATAAGCTTTCTTGTGGATTTTTAAATATTTTTCAATGGCTTTTGGTAGACTTTTTAGGTATTTATCTTGGGTAACTCAGGAATTGTTGTTCTAGACACCCTAATTAATAACAATAATAGTGATATAAGCAGTATTCCTTTCTGCCTTTTAATCTTAAGCTTCTAATGTTTTACCATTAATTGTGATATCAACTGGTAATTTGAGACAATTTCAGTGGTGTGCTTTAGGGAGTACATACTGGCTCATAAGACCTTATTGTGCACATATTTCCTAACTAGATATCATGTTGATAGCTTGAAATCAGCCTAATACCATAGGAGTTGCTATAAATCAAGGTTCTCTTCTACCCTCCTCTCCAACGTGATTATTAATTATTTACCAGCACATTGCTGTAGATATTTATTGGGTTAAGGAAGTATCCTTCTATTTCTAAGCTAAAAATAATTTTTATCTTTATTACTATTTGAATTTCATTGCAGTCACCTTTAATCATATTGACAACTTATATTAGCAAAGTTTTACCTCTTACTTCTCACAATGAATGTTTCTTCAGAGGAGTGTCTTCCTGCATTCTGATTCTTCAGAGTATTTCACTTCTTTTGAACTATATTTACTTTTTCTAGACCTATGAATTTTCAGGTTGTTCTTTCTATTGCATTATAGATAAGCAGGAGACAAATGTGGCTTTGTAAGATATTAGCGTGAGTTCTTGCCCAAAACTTTATCAAATGAATAAAAACTGGAAAATGTTAATCTGATAATCACTGTGGTGGTGAACCACAGATTCATAAGGTAGTGTGTTTGGATAAGAATAGTTCAGTCACCAACCTAGAGGAATAGATAGACTGTATATTCATTGGATAATTCTCTATAAATACTATATTGTCACGAAGGTGTGTATAAGAATTAGGCAATATGAATCTGGAATTCGCATTCTCTGAGAAGTAATTGGAATGCAGAAATCATAATCTTGTCAGTTACATGCATATTTATATGATTTTTAAATTTTTTTATTTGAGTATAGCTGACACAGTGTTACATTAATATCAGGTGTACAATTTAGTAATTTTATAAGTTTATGCATTATGCTGGTTCACCTTAAGTATAGCTACCATTCTGTTTCATTACATCTCTATTATAATATCAGTGATTGTATTCCTTATGCTGGGCTTTTTACTCTTGTGACTTACTCATTTGATAATTGGAAGGCTGTATCTCCCTCTCCACTTTTCCCATTTTGCCCAACTGAAAGCTTCCCTAACTTAGGGAAGGAAATAGACATTTTTTTTTTTTACAAATAGTTTATTGTCAAATTAGTTTCCACATAACACTCAGTGCTCATCCCCACAAGTGTCCTCCTCCATGCCCATCCCCCCCTCCCCCCCACATCCATCAGTCCTCAGTTTTTGTCAGCATTCAAGAGTCTCTCATGGTTTGCCTCTCTCCCTTTCCCCCACCATTTCCGCCCTTCTTCTCCCCCTTGTTCCTCCGTCAAGTTCCTCCTAATCCTCCTATACGTGCAAACATAGGATATTTGTCCTTCTCTGCCTGACTTATTTCGCTCAGCATAACACCCTCAAGGTCCATCCATGTTGCTACACATGGCCAGATTTCATTGTTTCTCATTGCCATGTAGTATTCCATGGTATAGATAAACCACATCTTCTTGATCCATTCATCTGTTGATGGACACTTAGGCTCTTTCCATGTTTTAGCTATTGTGGAGAGTGCTGCTATGAACGTTGGGGTACACGTGCTCCTATGCCTCAGCATTTCTGTATCCCTTGGGTAAATTCCTAGCAGTGCTATTGCTGGGTCATAGGGGAGTTCTAGTGTTAGTTTCCTGAGGAACCTCCACACTGTTTTCCAGAGGGGCTACACCAGTTTCCATTCCCACCAACAGTGTAGGAGGGTGCCCGTTTCTCCACATCCTCGCCAGCATCTAGAGTTCTCGGATTTGCTCATTTTAGCCACTCTGACTGGCGTGAGGTGGTATCTCAGTGTGGTTTTGATGTGTATTTCCCTGATGAGGAGGGATGCTGAGCATCGTTTCATGTGTCTGTTGGCCATCTGGATGTCCTCTTTGGAGAAGTGTCTGTTCATATCTTCTGGCCATTTCGTCACTGGGTTGTTTGTTTTTCGGGCGTGTAGTTTGGTGAGTTCCTTATAGATTTTGGATATTAACCCTTTATCTGATATGTCATTTGCAACTATCTTTTCCCATTCCGTTGGTTGCCTATTAATTTTCTGGGTTGTTTCCTTTGCGGTGCAGAAGCTTTTAATCTTGATGAGGTCCCAACAGTTTATTTTTGCTCTTGATTCCCTTGCTTTTGGGGATGTGTCAAGTAAGAAGTTGCTGCGGTGGAGGTCAAGGAGGTTGTTTCCTGCTTTCTCCTCTAGGGTGTTGATAGTTTCCTGAATAGACATTCAAGTCCAAGAAACACAGAGAGTCCCAAACAAGAGGACCTCAAGGAGACCCACAACCCAGCATAAAATAAATAAAATGTCAAGGTTAAAGATAGAGAATATTAAGAGTAGCAAGATAGGAACAAAAAGTTACATGCAAGGGAAAATCAATAATGCTATCAGCTTAGTTTCTAGAAACTTTGTAGGCCAGAAGGGAGTGGCATGATATATTCAAAGTGCTAAAAGAAAAACAAAAAAAAAAAACCTATAGCCAAGAATACTCTACTTGGCAAGGTTATCATTTCAGGTTTGAAAGAGAGATAGAGTTTTCCAGAGGAACAAAAGATAAGGTTTACCACCCTTACAAGAAATGTTAAAGGGACTTCTCCATTTTTAATTTTTTATTATAGTTTATTGTCAAGTTGGTTTCCATGTAACACACAGTGCTCATCCCAAAAAGTGCCCTCCTCCATGGCCATCATAAAGAGACTTCTTTAAGTGGAAACTGTAGTTCCATAACTAGACATATGAAAACTATGAATAAAAAGATGTAAAATATGACAACATATACATAGAATGTGGAGAAAGGAGTAGAAAGGAAAGAGAAGGGGAAAAAGAAAAAGAAAGATTTTTTTCATTTTGTTTTTTAGAATGTTTTTGAACTTAAATGATAACCAAATTAATATGACTGTTATTTATTTAGGATGTTATGTGTGAACTTCATGGTAACCACAAGCCCCAAACCTGTAGTAGATACACAAAAAGAATGAAGAGAAAGAAAGACAAACAAAACACTATGGATACCTGTCAATCACAAAGAAAGTGAGCAAGAGAAGTAGAAAGGAACAAAGAAGAACCAAAAAAACAATCTGAAAACAAATTTAAGCAATGGCAATAAGTATATACCTCTCAATAATAACTTTGAATGTAAATGGCATAAATGTTCCAGTCAAAAGACATTGGGTGAGGGACGCCTGGGTGGCTCAGTTGGCTAAGCGTCCGACTTCGACTCAGGTCATGATCTCATGGTTCATGGGGTCGAGCTCCCCATCGGGCTCTGTGCTGACAGCTATCTCAGAGCCTGGAGCCTGCTTCAGATTCTGTGTCTTCCTCTCTCCCTGACCCTCCCCTGCTCACGCTGTCTGTCTGTCTGTCTCTCTCTTTGTCACTCAGAAATAAATAAAACAGTGGCGCCTGGGTGGCTCAGTTGGTTAAGCGGTCGACTTCGGCTCAGGTCATGATCTCACAGTCTGTGAGTTCGAGCCCCACATCAGGCTCTCTGCTGACAGCTAGCTCAGAGCCTGGAGCCTGCTTCAGATTCTGTATCTCCCTCTCTCTGATCCTCCCTTGTTCTCTCTCTCTCTCTCTCTCTCTCTCTTTCAGAAATAAATAAAAAACATTAAGTTTTTTTTTAAAAAATAAAACATTAAAAATTTTAATTAACAAAAGACATAGGGTGATGGGGTAGATTTATAAAAACAAGACCTATTTATATGCCTCCTTCAGGAGACTCACCCCAGACCTAAAGATGCATACAGACTGAAAAGGAAGGGATGTAAAAACATTCACTATCCAAATGGAAGTGAGGGGAATAAAAAAGCCAGGGTATGAATACTTATATCAGACAAAATAGAGTTTAAAACCAAAGAATTAGAAAAAAAAAGACTACAACAAGAGAAAAATAAGTTTTTTATAAAGTGATTAATCCAACAAGATGATATAACAATTGTAAATATCATCTATGCGCCCAATAATGGAACACATAAATACATAAAGCAAATGTTAACAGACCTAAAGCGAGAAATTGATGGTAAGACAGTAATAGTAGGGGGCTTTAACACTCTACTTACATCGATGGATAAATCACCCAGACAGAAAATCAATAAGTAAACAGAGCCTTTGAATGATACATTGGACCAGATGGACATAATAGATATAGTCCATCCAAAAACAACAGACCGCACATTCTCTTCAAGTGCACATGGAACGTTCTCCAAAACAGATCACATATTAGGCCATACTCTTTTTTTTTTTTATTACTAAGTTTCTTATTTAACTCCAGGACTGTTAAAATACAATGTTATATTAGCTTCAGGTATACAATTTAGTGATAGTGCTGCTGTAAACGTTGGGGTGCATGTGCCCTTCAAAACAGCAATCCTCTAACCTTTGGATAAATACCTGAGTAGTACAATTGCTGGATCATAGGGTAGTTCTATTTTTAATTTTTTTGAGGAACCTCCATACTGTTTTCCAGTGTGGCTGCACCAGTTTGCAGCAGTATCAAAGGTTTCCTTGTTCTCCACATCCTCGCCAACATCTGTTGTTGCCTGATTTGTTAATGTTAGCCATTCTGACAGGTATGAGTTGGTATCTCATTGTGGTTTTGATTTCTATTTCTCTGATGATGAGTAATGTTCAGCATCTCTTCATATGTCAGTTAGGCATCTGGAAGTCTTCTTTGGAAAATTTTCTATTCTTGTCTTTTGTCCATTTATTCGCTGGATTTGTTTTTTGGATGTTGAGTTTGATAAGTTCTTTATAGATTTGGATACTAACACTTTATCTGATATATCATTTGTCATATGTCATATGTCTTCTCCCATTCCATTGGTTGCCTTTTTGTTTTGTTGATGGTTTCCTTCACTGTGCAGAAGCTTTGTATCTTGAAGAGGTCCCAGTAGTTCATCTTTGCTTTTATTTACCTTGTCTCTGGAAACATGTCAAGTAAGAAGTTGCTGCGGCTGATGTCAAAGGTGTTGTTGCCTGTTTCTCCTCTTGAATTTTGATGGCTTCTTGTCTTACATTTTGGTCTTTCATCCATTATGAGTTTATTTTTGTGTATAGTTTAAGAAAGTGGTCCAGGTTCATTCTTCCACATGTTCTTATCCAGGTTTTCTAACACCATTTGCTGAAGAGACTCATTTTTCCATTGAATATTCTTTTCTCCTTTAATGAAGATTAGTTGGCCATATGTTTGTGGGTCAATTTCTGGGTTTTCTATTCTGTTTCATTGACCTAACTGCCTATTTTTGTGACAGTTCTGTACTGTCTTGATGATTACAGCTTTGTAATGCAGCTTGAAGTCCAGAAATGTGATACCTCCAGCTTTGGTTTTCTTTTTCAGGATTGCTTTGGCTATTTGGGAATTTTTGTGGTTCCTTACAAATTTTAGGATTGTTTGATTTATGTCTGTGAAGAATTCTGGTATTATCTGATAGGAATTGCATCGAATGTGTAGACCGCTTTGGGTAATATCGACATTCTAACAATATTTGTTCTTCTAATTCATGAGCATGTAATACTTTTCGATTTTCTTGGTGTCTTCTTCAATTTCTTTCATAAGCTTTCTATAGTTTTCAGTGTATAGATTTTTCACCTCTTTAGTTAGGTTTATTCCTAGGCATTTTATGGTTTTTGGTGCAATTATAAATGGGATTGACTCCTTGATTTTTCTTTCTGCTCCTTCATTATTGGTGTTTAGAAATGCAACTGATTTATGTATGTTGATTTTATATCCCTCAACGTTGCTGAATCCATGTATCGGTTCTAGCAGTTTTTTTGGTGGAGTGTTTTGTGTCTTCCACATAGAGTATCATGTCATCTATGAGGAGTGAAAGTTTGACATCCTTGCCAATTTGGATGCATTTTATTTCTTTGTGTTGTCTAATTCCTGAGGCTTAGACTTCAAACACTATGTTGAATAACAGTGGTGACAGTGGACATCCTAGTCGTGTTCCTGACCTTAGGAGGAAAGCTATGTTTTTCCACATTGACGATGATATATTAGTGGTAGTTCTTTTGTAGATGACCTTTATGATGAGCTATGACCCTTCTATCCCTACTTTCTTGAGGGGTTTTATCAAGAAAGGATGCTGTATTTTGTCAAATGCATTCTCTGCATCTATTGAGAGGATCATGTGGTTCTTATCCTATCTTTTGTTAATATGATTAACACATTAATTGATTTTCAGATATTGAACCAGCCCTGCATCCCAAGAATAAATCCCACTTGATCGTGATGAATAATTCTTGTAATGTGTTGTTGGATCCAGTTGTCTGGTATCCTGTTGAGAATTTTTGCATCCATATTCAACAGGGAAATTGGTCTCTAGTTCTCTTTTTTAGTGGGGTCTTTGTTATTGGAATCAAGGTGCTGCTGGCCTCATAGAATGGATTTGGAAGTTTTCCTTCTATTTCAATTTTTTTTGGGAACATCTTCAAAATAATAGGTGTTAACTCTTCTTTAAATGTTTTGTAAAATTCCCCTGGAAAGCCATCTGGCCCTGAACTCTTGTTTGTTGGGAGATTTTTTATTATTAATTCAATTTCTTTACTGGTTATGGGTCTGTTCAAATTTTCTGTTTCTTGTTTCAGTTTTGGTAGTTTATATGTTTCTAGGAATTTGTGCATTTCTTCCAGTTTTCCCAATTTGTTGGTATATAATTGCTTATAATATTCTCTTAATATTGTTTGTATTTCTGCAGTGTTGGTTGTGATAGCTTCTCTTTCATTTGTGATTATATTTATTTGAGTTCTTTCCTTTTTCTTTTGATCAATCTGGCTAGGGGTTTATCAATTTTATTAATTCTTTCAAAGAACCACTTCCTGGTTTCATTGATCTGTTATTTTTTAAACTAAATGTCGCTGATTTTTGCTCTAATAATATTAAGTTAATAACTTTATTAATAATAATAAGTAATAAATTATTTCCCTTCTTCTGCTGGTTTGGGATATTATTTGCTATTCTTTTTCCAACTCTTTTAGGTTGTGTGTTTGAGACCTTTCTTTCTTGTTTAGGAAGACCTGGATTGCTATATACTTCCCTCTTATGACCACCTTTGCTGTATCCAAGAAGTTTTAGGCTGTTGTGTTTTCATTTTATTGGCTTCCATGTACTTTTTAATTTCCTCCTTAATTTCTTGGTTAACCCATTCATTCTTCAGTAGGGTGTCCTTTAATTTCCAAGTATTCATTGTCTTTACAAAGTTTTTCTTGTGTTTGATTTCAAATTTCATGGTGCTGTGGTCTGAAAATATGCATGATATGATCTCGATCATTTTGTACTTGTCCCAGGTATGTGATTTGTGTCCCAGTATGTGATCTTTTCTAGGGAATGTTCCACATGCACTTCAGAAGAATGTGTATTCTTCAGCTATAGGATGAAATGTTCTGACTATATGTGTTAAGTCCCTCTGGTCCAGTGTGTCATTTAAAGCTGTTATTTCCCTGTTGATTTTCTGCTTAGATGATCTGTCCATTGCTGTAAATGGGGTGTTGAAGCACCTTACTATTATGGTATTAGTGTCAATGAATTCCTTTATGCTTGTGATTAATTGATTTATATATTTGGGTGTTCTCACGTTAGAAGCAAAATATTTACATTGTCAGATCTTCTTGATGGACAGACTGCTTCCTTATGATATAGTGCCCTTCTTCATCTCTTTTTACAGTCTTTATTTTAAAATCTTGTTTGTCTGATATAAGTACGTCCACTCCAGCTTTATTTTGAGGACCATTAGCCTGATAGATGATTTTCCATCCCCTTACGTTCAATGTGCAGCTGCTTTTAAGTCTAAAATGGGTCTTTTATAAGCAGCATATAAATGGGTCCTGCTTTCTTTTCCATTCTGATAGCCTATGTCTTTTGTTTGGAGCATTTATTCCATTGACTTCTAGAGTGAATACTGAATGATATTAATTTAGTGCCATTGTGTTGCCTGTAGAGTTGATGTTTCTGGTGATGTTTTCTGGTTCTTACTAGTCTTTGTTGCTTTTTTTCTTTTTTGTTTGTTTGTTTTGTTTCATCTTTTCTCCACTCAAAGAGTCCCCCTAAAAATTTCTTTCAGGGATAGTTTTTGTTAGTCTGGGAAACTCTTTTATCTCTCCTTCTATTTTGAATGTCAGCCTCACTGGGTAAAGAATTCTTAGCTGCTTATTTTTCTGATTCAGCACGTTGAGTATATCCTGCCACTCCTTTGTGGCCTGCCATATTTCTGTGGACAGGTCTGCTGTGAACCTGATATGTCTTCCCTTGTAAGTTTTGGATTTTTTGCCCCTTGCTACTATCAGGATTCTTTCTCTGTCTGTGTATTTTGTGAGTTCGACTATGATATGCCTTGGTGATGGTCAGTTTTTGTTGAATCTAATGGGAGTTCTCTGTGCTTCTTGGATTTTGATGTCTGTGTCCTTCCCCAGATAAGGAAAATTTTCTGCCATAATTTGGTCACATAAACGTTCTGCCCTTCTTTCTCTCTCTTCATCTTCTGGGACTTCTTTGATTCGGATGTTATTCATTTTTAATAGGTCACTGAGTTCTCTAAGTCTTGTATCGTGCTCTTTTGCCTATGTTTCCCTCTTTCTTTTTCTGCCTCACTATTCTCCATAATTGTCTTCTCTATCGCTAATTCTCTGTTCTGCCTCATCCATTCTTGCCATTGTGGTATCCATTTGAGATTGCATATCAGTTACAGCATTTTCAATTTTGTCTTCACTTGATTATAATTTCTTTTATCCTCACAGAAAGGTCTTTTTACATCCCCAGCTAGTATTATTGTCATGTTTCGAAATTCTGATTCAGACATCTTGCTTATATCTGTGTGATTAAGATCCTGGATCTCTTTTTCCTGTTTTCTTGGGGGGGTAAATTCCATCATTTTGTCATTTTGGAGGAAGAAAAACATTAATAAAATTAAAATTGAAAAATTAAAAACCAATTTAAAAAACAAATAAATGAAGCTAAATCCTTGATGTGGTTTGTTCTGCTTGTTGTAATAAGCTTGATAGAATAGAGAAAAAAGGGAAAGAAAAGAAAACGGGTAAGAAAAAATTTTACAATTAAAAAATTTTAAATAGCTGTTGAATCCTCAGATCAATTTCCAAGGTGTACAAAATGGGTTAGTGCTGATCTAGCTGCGTTTCAGGGATGAGACAAGGTGAGGGTCTCCATGCTCCTTTACCATCTTCTCTCTTTCCTGGACTTTTGTTGTTCTTGTTGATTGTTTGAGATGTTTTGCATAGACAATCATTATATCTGCAGCAAAAGCAATTTCATTTTTCCTTCCCAAACTGTATACCTTATACTCCCTTTTCTTTTTTTATTAATCAAGATTTCCATTTTGATGTTGAATAGGAGTGGTGAGAGAGGACATCTTTGCTTTGTTCCTGATTTTAGTAGAAAAGCATTCTATCTTTCACTATTAAATATACATTAGCTTTCTGTTTCTTGTAGATGCTCTTTATCAAGTTGAGTTCTCTTCTATCACTAGTTTCTTGACAGCTTTTATTGAAAATGAGTATTGCATTTTTCAAATGCTTTTTCCTGCATATATTGATACAATCATATGCTTATTCTAAAGAAGAGCTAGCCTAGTGATGTAATTAATTACAGTAATTGATTTTTGAAAATTGAATCAGCCTTACATATTTGGAATTAATCCCACTTGGTCATGGGTTTTATACTATGTTGTGTTCTATTTGCTAATATTTTATTCAGGATTTTGCATATTCATGAAAGATATTTCGTCTGTAGTTTTCCTGCATCATAATGCCTTTTGTGGTTTTGGTATTCAAGTAATGCTGGCCTCAGAGAATGAATTAGGAAATATTACTTGGCTTCTATTTTTTGGAAGACATTCTATAAGAATGGCCTATTTTTTTCCTTTAATGTTTAGTCAGATTTACCAGTGAATCCCTCTGGGCCTGGTGCTTTCTGTTTTAGCATGTAGTTCATTTCTGGCTCAGTTTTTTAATAGCTACCAATCTATTCAGATTGTTTATTTCTTTATGTTTGTATTTTGGTAGATTTCATTCACCAAGGTTATCACATTTATAGGCATAGAACTAATTATAATACTTCTCAATTTTTCTTTCAATGTCCACAGGATCAGTAGTGATTATCTCTCTTCTGATATTAGTAATTTATGTCTTCTCTTTTTTTCTTAATTAACCTAGTTAAATGTTTATCAATTTTTTATCTTTTCATAGAACCATCTTTTGGTTTTATTGATTTTCTAAATTGATTTCCTATTTCTTTTTTAAACACTTATTTATTTTTGAGAGACAGAGCATGAACTGAGTAGAGGCAGAGAGAGAGGGAAAAAGAATCTGAAACATGCTCCAGGCTTTGAGCTGTCAGCACAGTGCCTGACGTGGGGCTTGAAGCCATGAACCATGAGATCATGACCTGAGCCGAAGTCAGATGCTTAACTGACTGAGCCACCCCGGTGTCACTCCTATTTCAATTTCACAGATTTTTGCTCTAACTTCTATTATTTCTTTACTTCTGCTTCCTTTGGGGTTCTTTTTGTAGTTTAATAAGGTGGAAGTTGAGGTTATTCATTTTAGCTCATCCCTCCTGTTTAATATATGCATTCAGTCCTATACATTTCCTTTAAAGCATTGCTTTTGTTACACCCCACAGATTTTTATAACTTATATTTTTATTTTCCTTTAGCTTGAAATATTTAAAAATTTCTCTTGAGAATTATTTTTGACTCATCTAAATAACTTGGAAGTGTGTTGTTTAATCTCCATGTATTTGTGCATTTTTCAGATATCCTACTGTTATTGATTTCTAATTTAATTTCATATTCTGAGAGCATATTTTGTGTGATTTCTGTTCTAAATATGTTCATATGTGTTTTATGGCTCAAAATGTCGTCTGTCTTGGTAAATGTTCCATATGAACTTGAGAAGAATGTGTATCCTGCTGTTGTTAGATGAGGTAGTCTACAAATGTGTATTAGATTCGAATGATCAGTGGTTTTATCTAGTTCAGTTATATACTTTCTGACCTTCTGCGTATTGCATTGTCTGATGGAAGTGTGTTGAAGTCTTTAGCAATAATAGTGGATTAATCCCCTTGCAGTTTTATCAGTTTTTGCCTCATATATTTGGATGCTTTGTTGTTGGATGCATACCTATTTAGAATTGTTCAGTCTTCCTTGAGAATTAATCCTTTTTATCCCTTACAATTTTTCTTGATCTGAAGTCTGTGTGGTTTGAAATGAATAGAGCTCCTCCAGCTTTCTTTCGATTATTGTTAGTATGACATATCTATCTCTATTGCTTCATTTTTAATCTATGTGTGTCTTTAAAGTGGGTTTCTTGTAGACAATATATCATTGAGTCTATTTTTTTAATACACTTTTGACAGTCTGTATCTTGTAATTAACATATTTATACCGCTGACATTTAAGGTTATTACTAATATAGCTGGATTAGTATCTACTCTATTTGTTACTGTTTTCTATTCATTGTCCTTCTTATTGCTTCTTTTTTGTCTCCCACTCTTTTTCTTCTTTCCTTGGGTTTACCTGAGTAGTTTGTATGATTTCTCTTCTGTTAGCATATCAATTATACTTTTTTAAAAAAACGTTTTTAGTGGTTGCCCTTGTATTTGTAATATACATTCAAAAGTTATCCAGATCCTCTCTCAAATAGCACTATATTACTACACAAATAGTGCCAGTACACCTTATAATAAAATATTATTCTTAGTTACTGTCTCCAATCATCTATAACACTATTATCACTCATTTCACTTTTTTACAAGCTATAATCATTGGATACATTGTTTATATTATTTTGAACTTGTACCTGTTAGACCAATAAAGATTGTCAAATACAAAGTTTTATTTACCATCATTAATTCCTCCTCTAATGCTCTTTCTTTATGTAAATCTGAGTTTTTGACCTCAACTTTCTTGATAAGAACTTCTTGTAATGTCGCTTACAAGGTAGGTCTACTGTTGACAGAGTTACTCTATGTTTGTTTATCTGAAAAAGTCTTTATTTCTCCTTCAATTTTGAAAGATAATTTTACTGGGTACAGAATTCAGGCTGGTCTTTTATTTGAATACTTTAAATATTTCACTCCATTCTTTTCTTGTTTGTATGGTTTTTGAAAGATAAGTATGATATAGTTCTTCTTGCCCTTCCTTTGGCAAGGTCATTTTTGTTTTTGGTTTTGTTTTCCTACTGGCTTCTATCATGATGTTTTCTTTGCCTTTGATTTTGTTTAGTTGAATATGATATACCTAAGAGTGGATTGTTTTGATGTATAACCTGCTTGGTGTTTTCTGAGCTTCCTGGATCTTTACTTTGATGTTCATTATTGGTTTGGGGAAATTCTCAATCATTATTGATTCAGATATTTCTGCTGTTTCTTTTTTCTTTCTTCTGATATTCCCCCTACATATATGTTACACCTTTTGTTATTACATTACAGTTCTCGGATATTCTGTCATTTTCTTCTTCTCCTCTTTTCTTTTCAGATTTTCTATTGGCATTTTTTCAAACTCACTGATTATTTCCTCAACTGTGTCCAGTTCATAGATGAGCTCATTAAGGGAATTCTTTCTTTATGTTATAGTGTTTGATTTCTAGAATTTCCTTTTGGTTCTTAAACCTTCTATCTCTCTGCTTACCTAGTTTATCTCCTTTTTTATGTTGTCCTCTTTACCCATTACAGTCCATAAGATACTAATCATACTTCTTTAGTATTCTCAATCTGATAATTCCAACATGTCTGCCATATCTGGGTCAGGTTCTGATGCTTGCTATGTTTCTTTAAACTGTGGGTGGTTCTTTTTGTCTTTTAGGATGTCTTACAATTTTTGTTGTAAGGCAGACACGATGTAATGATAAAAGGAACTGAAGTGAATAAGCCTATCCTGTGAGGTTTTGTTTATCTGGCTAGAGTTTAGCCTGTGTGTGTGTTTGCTGTAACCATATGTGTCAGAGGCTACAGTTAATCCTGATGACCTTGTTTTTATTTCCTGTTGTCTTTGGCTTTTCCTAAAGACTCCTTAAATATTATCTGAGAAGCACAGTTCTTTTAGTTGCATTCCCCTGTTACTACTCAGGAGGACTATTGATGGTGGCAATTTTTGAGAGGCAGAGTAGCATTCCACAGTTCTATCATTATGTACTTTAATGAGCCCCTGCTGCTGGCCTATGACCTTCACAGGTACTTCTCAATTTGGTTTCAATTTTCCCCCTTAGACAGGAAGGCAGTCCAGGTATGGAGTTGGGTATTTTCATTTTCCTAGTTCAGTTAAGCTCTAGTAGTATATTAGGATATGGTAAAATAGTTTTTCTTAAGAGTAGGCTTCGCTAGGAAGAATGAAATGTGATGTGCATAGTTTTTAAAGAGCTATTTTTCCTCTTTTGCCCTCTCAGAAGCATGGAAACACGAGTGATTTTTTCTCACATCTTCACTGTGAGAACTTGATAGGGCTCCTGATGGTAAAATTCACAAAAGTGTGGGAGTCCCCCTAGGACCAAGCCCCCTTAGAATTTTTAACTCTCACACCTGTCCACACTGAACCTCTAGAAATTCATCAATTGCAGATTAGGGTTTCCTACCCCTGTACTGGTTCTCAAGGAGTTTTCTGCTCCTGGGCTCCTGATCCATTAAGTTCTGATTTTCTGTATCTGCCTGTCTATTTCTTCAGTTTTGGGGACAGTAGTTTCTTCAATGACCTCAGTTCTCTGATCTAAGAGGAGTTGATTTTCAGTTAATTACACTTTTTTTCTTGTGTGGGTGGAAGAGATGATTTCCAAACTTCTTACATGCCTGACTGGATTGCAGGGAAATTTTTGAGGCATCAAATACATGTTTATTGTACAAAGTGTTCATAACACAACTATCGTTTAATTAATATACTTTGGTTTTCTTTTAAAGGAATAAAAAGTAAAAAATTTTGGAACATTTACTTTTTTTCATATTTCTTTTTTTCTCAAATAGATCCTAAATGCCCAGGAGATGTTGATTTTCATTATAGTGACTGGGACATTAAGACAATCACCAGCTCCTTGAAATTCTACCTCAGGTATACCTGATATGCTTTGGAACTTTGTTTTTCACACTTGATGACATTTTTCTGGGTGGATATTGGAGCTTATATGGTCACAGTTTCTGGAGGTTGGATAGGATTGCTAAAGAAAAAAAGAGTGAAGAGGATTTCTGTCCAAACAGAGAATGTGCATTAGAAGACATTTAATCTGGGAATTTAAGCAAGTGAAGCATCAAAATAATAGGATTGTTATTGAAAAATTGCTTTTTCTTAGGGATAAGATTATTTAAAAACTCATACCCTTAAAATAATGGAAGTTTTGCCATTGTGCATAGATATAATGATGTTACAATGTGCTCACTAGTAATATCAGGACTTAGAACAATTCAAGGTTGTTAACATGTTTTGGTGAATAATAACTATTTTGAAACATTAGGTTGCTTTTATACAGACATGTGTGTTTGTGTGTTTATATGTCATATTTCATGCTTTAATGCATGTAATAGAAAAAAAAAGAAAGTAAAATCATAAAAATATTAGAACTGAATGAATTGACAGAAGTAGGAAAACAAAATTTACTTTATCAGCAAAATATGGAGATGTGCAGTGGTGATGAATATATCATTTAGTTAATTGGCATAAATTTATATTATGTAAAAGTATTTGGGAAATATACTTTTTAAACCTGTTCATTTCTTACTATTCTTTATGTGCAATATTATGCACCATAATTTATTAAATAGAAGTCTTTTTTTCAATTATTGTACCCTACAGACATTAAGATAGATACTTGAATATCATTAATCCAAAGTAAATTGGGTCTCAGATATTGCTGCTAAATGACTTTCTGCTGTAGTATAATCTTACAACTTTATATAAACATGGATGATCTTTCCAGGAGTATTTCTTCTGCATCTGCAAAAGAAGAAGGGTACTATAGTTGGAGAGTTTATTCTGTGCTAAGCAGTGCTCTAGTTGCTTACATGGGCTATGTCATTTTTTTTTTTTTTACAATAATCCTGTAAGGTAGGTAGTACCATACTATTTTATAGATGAGGAAATTGAAGGGCAACCCCTTCTCTATTCAGTATATCCACACTCACAGCTCATATTATTTGAACCTAAGTATCTCTGACTTGTAGGTCACTTATTTTGGAGCATATTTTTCCCCTGTCTCCCACCCCCAGGGGTTATGGCCTCCTTGGAGTTACTTGGGTAATTTTAGTGAAGATAGAGAGCAATCTATTATGCATAGTTTTAGAAGACTGATGATGGTAATAGTGAGAGTAAAAGATTCTGTCTCTATCCTTCTTCAAAGGAGTCAAGTTTTTTCAAAGATTTATATAGGTTAAATACATCCCCACATTATGTCTTTTCCAGCTCATTCTATGATAAGCAGTGTGGCCCTTTTGAAAGATGGGAGAATCAGGCCTTAACGCCTGAATGAGCAGTACCCCTAGAAAGAGATTTTCCTTAAGACTTATGTATGGGCCTTTTATATGCACTAGCCAGTCAACACCCTTTGGGTTTCTCAAGTACATTAATATTTTCAGAGCGGGCCTCTTCCATCTGTATTATAGGTACCCAACTCAACCCTTTTCTCTAACATTTTCAGAAAAGTACTCCAAAATCTATCCTTTATCACTCTTTTGTTTTTAATCTCTCTTTTCCAACTGGCTCTTTTTTCTCAGAATATAAATATGCTCCCATAAAGCACATCTTTGTGCTTTTGTCTTTGACCTTGTGCCTTTTCTCATTTATTCATTCTACCATTTACTAAATCAGTAAACATTTCCTGTGTAGCTAGTCTATGTCTAGCATGGTGCTAGGCAGGAGGCATACAGTTGTGAATGGATGTGATCTCTGATTTTAAAAAGGTTATAGTTGAGTGAGTGGCAGGAAAAAAAATAAGTAATCATACAAATATAACAAACTGTAATAAGTACTCTGAAGGAAAAGTACAAGGTAGTATGAAGGCTTATAGCAAGAAAACCTGATTTATTCTGGTTGTTCGTTTGAACTGAGGTTTGAATTATAACTTGGAGTCAACTGGGAGGAGGCAGTTCCAGACAAAGAGATCTGCATATGCAAAGGCCTTGAGGCACAAGAGAGTATGATCCCTTCAGGAAACTACATGTGCCAGTATAGGTGGAGTATTAAGTGTAGAGAGAGAGGGAGAGATATGTAGGGGCAGACATTGAGAGGCTGTATGGGACATTTTAAGAATTGGAGTCTGGGTTTATTTTTAAATGAATGGAAATAAATTGAGAGATTTTAAACAAGTTACATGATGAGATTTGCATTTTGAAAAGAAAACATATAGAGATCAGATTATAGGGAATCAAAATAGGTAGAGATAGAAACCAATTAGCAGGCTATTGCTGTGGTCAATGAAAGAGATGATGCTTCTGCTTTAACTAGGGAATATGAATGTATATTTTTAGAAATAAGCATACTCAAGAAATTTGGGGAGTAAATTTAGATATGAGAATGGGGGAGAGGGAGATAAAAGAATGACTTCCATGTTTCTGACCCATACAACCAAATGATGGGCATACATTTCCTGATTTGAGAAACAAAAGAAAAAGACTGGATGTAAGAGAGATGACAAGTTGGGTTTTAGATATGTCAAATTTGGGTGTTTATGAAGAAATCAGGGCAAGGTATTAAGTGAGGAATTGCATATATGGGAATGAACTCAGAGAAGAGTTCTGAGCTTGAGCTAAAAAATTGTGAATCATTGACAATATAGATGACAATTGAGGCAGGAGCTTGGATGAGATTGCCTAATAAGAGAAATACTTCATACCTTCCTATTCAAGCTTCAGTATATAAAGTAATATACACTCAGTGTCTCTACTTCTTAACCTCCCAGTTTACTCCTTAACCCATGGCAGTCTCCTTCTCACCAACTCTTATCCACTAAAGCTGCTCTTGTCAAGGTCACTAAGTGACTCCTTCAGTGCTAAACACAATGGACAGTTGTCAGTCTTTACCGTACTTGATTTCTTTGTAGCATTTGAAACTATTACCAAGCCCTCCTTGAAACATTGTCTTTTCTTGGATTCTACTGTATCACTTGCTTTTGGCTTTCCTCACACCTTTTTGACCATTTTAGCAGTTCCCTTTATGGACTTTCTACCTGATATTTTCTAGGATTCTCCTCTCTTTTTACTATACTGGAAGAAGGGAAAATTCAAATATCCACAGGGGCCAGGACATGAAAATGAATGAAGCAGACTACATTCATATTAAACACATTACACATTGCACAGAGATACCTTTGTTTATATATAATCAGCAATATTATTTACTTCCACAAATAACCATATAGGCCTAATATAGCCAAATCTTTCATTTTTTTCAATAGGATTAGAAAAGATGGAATTTTTATGTGAAATATCTCAAATTTTTAATATTCTGATGACTGGTTCAATTGCATTTCTTTTTATACACTATTCTGGACAAATAATAAATGGAAATCCTCATATAGCTATTGGCTGTGAGTTGTTCATCTCTCCTTGAGCAGTGGTATCTGTTCTCATGGTTTTAATCACTCACCTAGGTTCGTGATTTCCACTTTTCAGATTTAGAAGGGACTCCTTCCATCTGCCTAATAGACCTCTCTCTTTGGTTATTCTAAAAGTCCCTCTAGCTTAGGATCTCCACTTCCTTCCGAATCAACTTCTATTCTATCCAGTCTCCCAAACCACATGACTTTCTCCCTCACTAGTATACCCAGTCATTGAAGAAGTTCTGTCTTTAATGTCTTTTAAAGAATTCTCCTTATCGTTTCTTTCTATCATTGATTCCACTATTTTCTTAGGCCTTTATTGTCTCTCAACTGGATTACTACAATAATAACAGTGGTAGGCATTATAACAGTGATTAAGAACATAGACTCAAGTCAGACTGACTAGTTCTGTCATTTACTAGCCATGTGTGGTCTTGGATAAATAATTTAACGTCTCTGAACCTCAGTTTCCTCATGTATGAAATTGAGATAATAACAATATCTGCCTTACAGAGTTGTTATGAGGATTAAATTAGTAAATATATGCAAATCATATATTAGATTTATTAGAACAATAAAGAGTTTACTACTACTACTACTACTACTATTATTATTATAAGTAATTACTTCTTCTGAGCCACCCACCACTTACCTTTATTTTATCACACTGGTCCTTTTACATTGCAAATTTTGTATATGGCACTCTTCTCAACTAGACTATTACCTCCTTGGAGGTTTGGGATCTCTCTTACTCATCTCTGGATCCCCAATATCTGGCACAATGCTAGGCACCGATAGGTGCTCAGCCATTATTTTTTTTACTAAATAAAGAAATTTATTGGGCACCAATTATTTCCCCCATTAAACTGGGACTGGAATAACTGCTCCATCTCACAGGATCATTGGAAGGATCAGATGCTAGGATAGATATGAAGCACTTTGAAAACTAAAGATCTATAAAACAGCAAGGACTTTATAGCAGTATTCAGAGTGGTTCCACTTTAGAATTTTGCAGAACTGGTTTGAAACTCCTTTTACTTTTAGGAACTAATTGGAGACCTTGTTAGACTAGTTGGCCTATACTTTTGCAGGGTTTTCATTGAATTACTACTAACTAGGATTCCTCTGACAAAGTTTCAGATGAAGAGAGAAATGTATATAGTCACTAAGCTATGGGGCTCAGAAACTTAAGCCTTGCTGCCCATGAGGGTCTAAGGCCTGGATATTCCTCCCCAATGGAACTTACAGTGTTCTTTAATTTCAGGAACCTTTCTGAACCTGTCATGACCTACAGACTTCACAAAGAGCTGGTCTCTGCTGCCAGTAAGTATTTATGTTACTAGTTAATTGTGTTGTTTTGGCTTCTTAATAATATTCATAGTAATAAACCTAGAAGTCTACTTGAGTGAAAGTGAGGGGGAAAAAAAAACACATCCACAGATTGTGTCCACTGACAAATAAGAGTATTCTTGCTTGCTGTTTAACTCAAATGTTATATTTGGTATGAGGGCTTTATTGACTGTGCTTCTTCCATCAGAATAAGAGCATTGGCTTACATTACTAGGAGACAACAAAATTATTCCTTTCCAGTTGCTGTTTTAGTTTTTATTTCATCACTTTGTGTTTTCAAATGCTTTTCAATTGTGCTGTGAATTATTACTCCTAATCTATTAGTGCTAGCATCACATTTTCTAGATGATAAAACTGAGGGTTAAGGTGGAACATTGCATGGTAAATAAGGCATAAAGAATCACTCTAAAACACTTGGCAGGTGAAGAAGCATTAAAAATTTTGGCTGAGGCCACTATATGTATGAGCATCCATCCCTATCTCTACATGACCCTTCTCTTGTTTGGTCCCCTCTGTGGTGTGTAGGAAAAAAAAATTCATAGGACTTGTCCTCATAATGAATTTTTGTGGAGTCAAGGGACCTTTGATCTTTAAGCTGTATCAGTGATTTTCACATGAACCCAGAGAAAGAACATACCTCCCATCACCATAACAAGATCGGTGGGCAAGGGTTTACAGTGGAAGTTTACATGCAGAACTTTGGGAACAACCTGCTATACCTAGAACTCTGACTTCCTCAGAGATAGTCTTATGCTCTCATCTTTCTGTTCTGTCTTCTACTTTCTTTATCTTTATAGGCCTATTTATTTGTTTCTGTCTCTCTTTTTGCCTTTCGGTCTCTGTCTTTTGGTCTTTCACCCTCCATCTCAGTGTCTTCTTTTCTTGGTTTCTCTTTACCGTTATTTCTCTGTGCCTATTTATCTCTGTGTCTCTTTTTGTCTCTTTGTGTCTGTGTGTGTGTGTGTGTGTGTGTGTGTGTGTGTGAGTGTGAGAGAGTTTACTTGACACAGTTGCTCAAAAGGCAAAATTGTTTCTCTCTGTTCTCTCTCAGAGTCTGACAACCTAGATTACCGGCTGGGAGCTATTCATTCCCTGGTATATAAGCTACCTGAAAAGAACCGAGAGATGCTGGAAGTTATTATAAGACACTTGGTCAAGTAAGTAACTTCTGAGTTGCAGGAGGAGTTGCTATTAGAGGACTGGCCCATAGGGTAGCACTGCAGAGAAACAGTTTATCAGCTAATAAGTTCCAGCCACCAACTGTGCTGAGTGCTTTATGAAGAAGGTAATTTTGCTTTGACCCTTGTATATATCCTCTCGGGTCAGCATGCATCTCATTTGAGTGGTAACAAGAGGTAAATTGGGCTGAACACAGTCTTTGCAGTCAGAAAAACTTGGTTTAAATACTAGCTATACTATGCACTTAGTTGTATAATCTTAGATAAATCTCTTAACCTCTGTTTAGTCATCTGTGAAAAGAGAATAGTATTGCCCACCATGTAGGACTGTTCTGTGGATTTGAATGAACACAGGTAAAGTTCATGTCACATAGGAGATTCTCAAGAAATGGGGGTTATTATTAAGATTGTGGTCAACTCTTTGCTTGAGTATGGCACATAGGAAAGACAAGTATTCCAAAGAGTAGGTCCAGTGATGAGCTCCAAGATGTTGGGTTTAAGTGGCATGGGGTGGTACATTTTGGTCAGAGGGCTTAATGATTGGAATAAAGGTAAGTTGACTTGACTTGTAAAAGGGCAGCCACTAGCTCTTGTGAAGCAGTATGGGGCAGCAGAAAGCACTCTGTCTATTGGTCAACAAACCTTGGTGTCAGTTCTGCTACTAGCTTTCTTTTTATAAGCTTATTTATTTACTTTGAGAGATAGAGACAGAGCATGTGAGTGTGAATTGGGGAGAAGTAAAGAGAGAGGGAGAGAAAGAATCCCAAGCAGGCTCCACACTTTCAGCTCAGAGCCCAACTCAGGGCTCAATCTCATGAAACAAACTGTAAGATTATGACCTGAGCTGACTCAGGAGTCAATTGCTTAAGTGACTGAGCCACCCAGGTGCTCCGTTCTGCTACTAGCTTTCTTGATGATCATAGGCAGGTCACTCTCAAGGCTCCTCCGGGCATTTTAAAAAGTACAGAAATGAGGCAACAAGCTTAGAAATATCGTGATGCATTTTAAGTGTTTATTTTAAAAACTAAAGCTATCATCACAGTCACAAAAGTGCAGTAATTATACATTTTACCCTCAATTGCAGAAATCTCAAATACCTAAAACTTGAAGCCCCTAGAAAAGGTGTGGCTCCAGGTTAAATGACCGTCTTCATCTGCTCCTATGATACATTCTGCATCTCTGGATGTCAGGCTTCCCTAATGATGTAATGAGATACCACCAAGATTCAAAGGAACTCTGACATTCTTTGTTTTTCTGCTTCTATAACAAATGAGCATTAAATATGCTAATAAAGATTTATTACCAATGTTTCCAATTTGGGCTCATAGAAAACATTATGAGAAGTTTCTTCCCAAAAAGTTGTTTGTGATACTCTGAGTAAAAGCACAACAATAAGCACATAAATCATTTGTATATTAATTTGAAGTTGCCCTGGGGGAAAGAGAAATTGAGTTCAAATTCCACATTAGCACTAATTTTGTAAGAACTAAAGAAAGTCCCTCCCACTCTCTGGGCATGAATTTTTTCATCTATAATATGAGGAGACTGAACTAGAATCTGAAAGGATTATTCCTGCTCTGAATTTCTAAGACTCTTAGTATGTGACAGGAGGCAGGGACTCGGTACAAAATTATCCTACCAGCAGTTAGTGAGAATCACCAGCTGCCATCCATTCAAAGGCTGACTGCTACCTTATTTCAAGAATTTTGGTCCTTGAAAACCCTAGAATGAAAGGAACAAGAGACAAAAACACACAAGGAAGAGAAATAGAAAGACAAATACCCTTAGGTATATGAAAAACTGCTCAAGTTAACTCATATAAGAAAAATACAAATTAAACCAACACTGAGATACTATTTATTGGGCAAAACCTAAGGCATGACTGTATTCTCTGTTGATGAGACATTGGGGCAAATAGATACTGTACTATGTTCCTGATGTTAATACCATATATAACTAGAGGAGGAGAATTTGACAATATCTAACAAATCTGTATATTCACTTACCCAGTGCCCAGCAATTCTACTTTTAGACATCTACTCTGAGGGTGTACCTCCACAAGTACCAAACAGCATATGTACAAGGTTCATCATTGAAGCATAATTTTTAAAGTTTATTATTTTTGAGAGACAGAGTATGAGCGGGGTGGGGCAGAGAGAGAGAGAGGGAGAAACAGAATCTGAAGTAGGCTCCAGGCTCCAAGCTGTCAGCAGAGAGCCTAACATGGGGCTCGATCCCATGAACCATGAGATCGTGACCTGAGCCAAAGTCAGACACCTAACCGACTGAGCCAACCACGTGCCCCGCAGCAAAATTTTTTAATAGAAGGTTGGAAACATAAAATTTCCAACAATAGGACACTAGTTGAGTAGATAATGTTATATTCAAACAACGTAGGTTATACAGCCTAAAAAGAATTAGAAAAATATCTGTGAACTTATTTTGTAGTGATTTCCAAGATGCATTACAAATTTTAGGTTATATAGCAGATGATAACAGCAACGAAACCCCAAAGTTTAAAACAAGTTATATTAGTATTCTATCTTTTATGTAAAAAGAAAAAGAGGGAAATAAGAATATATAAGAACATTGGATAACCTGCACAGCTCAGTGGGTTAAGTGCCTGACTCTTGATTTTGGCTCAAGTAATGAACTCATGGTTCCTGAGACAGCCCTATTGGGCTTTGAGCTGACAGTGTGGCACCTGCTCAAGATTCTCTCTCTCTCTCTCTCTCTGTCTCTCTCTCTGTCTCTCTCTCTGTCTCTCTCTCTGTCTCCCTCCCACCCTCCCTCCCTCCCTCCCTCCTTTCTTCCCTCCCTCCCTCCTTCCCTCCCTTCCTCCCTCCCTGCCCCTCTCCCTGTCTTGTGTACTCATACACTATCTCAAAATAAATACACATTTAAAATAGAATATATAAGAATATTAAACACATACTTTCTTACTTATGTCAAATTAATCACACAGTAAGTAAATAAAAAGCTAATGACTCAAGGAGGGACCAAGATGGTGGAACAGCATAGAAGGTTGTTTGGGTTTTTTTTGCATCCTTGTCTCTGAAAGTCAGCCAGATCAATATTAAACCATCTTGCACACCTAGAAAACTGATTTGAGGATTAACACAACAATCTGCACAGTGTGAACCACAGAACTTGAGAGTACACAGCACAGAGAGTTGAACTGGGGAAGACAGAAGCTGCAGAGGGCAGGGAGAGAGGAAGAAGACAGGGGGAGAGTATGAGAAAAGCAACCTCCTCCAAAAGCAGCTAGAGAAAGAGGAAGTGTGGAAACAGTGGAAACAACTGCAAGAGACTGAGCAAAAAAGGGAGAAAGGAGAAGGTTTAAATTTAATTAAAACTCTGCAGTTTGATACCTGGTGGTGCACTGGTAGGAAGAGCAAATCTCCAGGAGCAGAGAATGAGGTCCAGTGGGTCCTCGGGCCACATGGGGAGAGGCGGTTCCCGTGCTAGGAGGACATGTATTAGAGGCTGTGTGGCCTCCTGACAGGCAAAGGTCCCAGTGGACTCTGGAGAACAACCACAGTCACTAGTGTTGGAACAAGGAGGCTAAGGATGGAGCCTGGCACCAGATATGTTGTGATTTTCCATAATCCCTGAAGTGCTGCTGCTACATGATTGCATGAATTTTTTCTGGGGTGGGCAGGCACCCAGCCACAGTCTCTGTGCATTGACAGTAGCATGGTCTCATGAATGTTCCTGGGGGTGGGCTGGCACCCGGCCATTGCTTGGGTAGACCCTCCCCCAGAGGGTCAGAATGGGTCAAAGCTTCAGTCCCTCAGAAGTGAGGGGTTGGGAAACACAGTCCCATCTGAGATAAAACTCAGGAGGGAGGTGCCACCAGGGATCCTGACAGCTTGGTCATGGACAGTGTAGAAGCAGGGAGTGGACAGAAGCAGGAGACAAAGGAGGGCTTCTCAATTGCTGGCTGGGAGAGCACAGAGTTCTGATACTAGAGACTGGGGAGCTGGGTGATGCTATTTTCATCACTCCCACACATGCACATACATGCCTACACATGCCACAACAAACCACCCCAGTAAGCTAAGCAGTGTCATCTACTGGAAAACAGAGCCATTACACAAAGCCCCAGCCAACTGGGCCAACTTTTTTCTTGAGGAATACCATGAGTGTCTCTGCCTCCTAAGTTTACAGACTATAACGAGCTTCATAGTTTCACTTCTAGGGGAAACTGGATATAATTTCAGTCATCAATCAGAGAAAAACACACCTAGGATCTAGCCTCCTTTATTTGATTTTTTTTTTGTGTTCTTTTTAATTTTCTATTTTTTTTTTTACTTTATTCCTTTTTATCCTTCAAAATAATGAAATGAAAGAATTGACACCAAAAGAAAGAACAGGGAGAAATTACAGCCAGGGACTTAATCAACACAGATACAAGCAAGATGTCTGAACCAATCATGATAATAAGGATACTAGCTGGGGTTGCCAATTGTGTTTACCCAAACTTGGGTGAGAGCATACTATGGCTTTATTTCTCTATGCCTTGTTAACCCATTGGTATAAGCCCGGGAGATTCCCAAGTCTATTCCCCACATCAGACCATCTACATTTTAAAATAAAGACTGTAAGAAGAGATGAAAAAGGGTGACAAGAGGTGAAAAAGATATCATAATTAAGTGGTGTATCTACCAAGAAAGTCTAACAATTGTTAAAATTTATGTTCCAAACATGGAACACCCAATTATATAAAACAGTTAAACACAAACATAAAGAAGCTCATTGATAATAATACCATAATACTAGGGGACTTCAACACCCCACTTACAGCAATGGACAGATCATCTAAACAGAAAGCAACAAGGAAACAATGGCTTTCAATGACACACTGGAGTGGATGGATTTAACAGATATATATACATATATGTATGTATATATATATATACACACACAAGACATTTCATCCTAAAGGAGAGGAATACACATTCTTCTCCAATGCACATGGAGCACTCTCCAAAATAGATCAAATACTAGGACACAAACCAGCCATCAACAAATACAAAAAGATCAAGATTATACTGTGCATATTTTGAGACCACAACTCTATGAAACTCAAAGTCAACCACAGGAAAAAATTTGGGAAGATAACAAATATTTGGAGACTAAAGAGCATCCTACTAAAGAATTAACCAGCTGGAGCGCCTGGGTGGCTCAGTTGGTTAAGCGTCCAACTTCAGCCCAGGTCATGATCTTGTGGTTCGTGGGTTTGAGCCCCGTGTCGGGCTCTGTGCTGACAGCTAGCTCAGAGCCTGGAGCCTGTTTCAGATTCTTTGTCTCCCTCTCTATCTGACCCTCCCCTGCTCATGCTGTTGCTCTCTCTCAGAAATAAATAAAAAGCATTAACAAAAAAAAGAATGAACAGGCTAACTATGAAGTTAAGGAGTAATGAAAAATTACATGAATGAAATTGATAACACCACAGCCCAAAACCTTGGAGATGCAGCAAATGCGCCCATAAGAGGGAAGTATATAGGAATTCAGGCCATCCTAAAGAAGGAAGAAAGTTCTTAGATACACAACCTAACCTTAATCCGTACAGAGCGGGAAAAAGAACAACAAATAAAACACAAAACCAGTAGAAGGCAGGAAGTAATAAATTTTAGAGTAGAAATCAAAGCTATCAAAACGAAAATCAAACCAAAACAAAAACAAAACAGTAGAACAGATCAATGAAACCAGGAGCTGGTTCTTTGAAAGAATTAACAAAATTTATAAACGCCTAACCAAATTGATCAAAAAGAAAAAGGAAAGGACCCAAATAAATAAAATCAAATTAAAGAGGAGAGATTACAATCAACACAACAGAAATACAAACAATAATAAGAGAATATTATAAGCAATTATACACCAATAAAATGGGCAATCTGGAAGAAATGGACCAATTCCTAGAAACATATAAACTACCAAAACTGAAACAGGAAGAAACAGAAAATTTGAACAGTCCCATAACCAGTAAAGAAGTTGAATTAGTAATAAAAAATCTGCCAAAAAAAGAGTCCAGGACTGGATGGCTTTCCAGGGAAATTACACTCAACATTTAAAGAAGAGTTAACACCTATTTTTTAAAGCTATTCCAAAAAAATAGAAATGAAAGGAAAACTTCAAAACTCATTGTATGAGGCCATCATTACCTTGATTCCAAAACCAGACAAAGACCGCACAAAAAAGGAGAACTACTGACCAATTTCCCTGATGAACGTGGATGCAAAAATCCTCAACATGATACTAGCCAACTCGATCCAACAATACATTAAAAGAATTATTCACCACAGGCAAGTGGGATTTCTACCTGGGATGCAGGGTTTGTTCAATATCCACAAAAAAAATCAATGTGATACATCACATCAATAAAAGAAAGGAGAAGAACCACATGATCTTCTCAGTAAATGCAGAGAAAGCATTTGACAAAGTATAGCATCCTTTCTTGATAAAAACCCTTAAGAAAGTAGGGATAGAAGGATCATACCTCAAGGTAATAAAATCCATATATGAGAGACCCACCACTAATATCCTCCTCAATGGGGAAACACTGAGAGCTTTCCCCCTATGGTCAGGAACACGACAGGGATGTCCACTTTCACTACTGTTATTCAACATAGTATTGAAAGTCGTAGCTTCGGCAGTCAGGCAACAAAAAGGAATGAAAGACATCCACCTCGGCCAGGAGGAAATCACACTTTCACTCCTCCTAGATGACATGATACTCTATATGGAAAACCCAAAAACTTTTACCAAAAAACTTCTAGAACTGATCCATTAATTCAGCAGTCTCAGGATATAAAATCAATGCACAGAAATCAGTTGCATTCCTATATACCAATAATGAAACAATAGAAAGAGAAATCAATGAATCTATAAAGAACTTATCAAAATGAACAGCCAAAAAACAAACTATCCAGTGAAGATACGGGCAAAAGACAAGAATAGGCACTTTTCCAAAGAAGACATCCAGATGCCTAATAGACACATGAAATGATACTCAACATCACTAATCATTAGGGAAATACAAGTCAAAATCACAATGAGATACTGCCTCACACCTATCAGAATGGGTAACATTAAAAACTCAGGCAACAACAGATGTTGGTGAGGATGCAGAGAAAGAGCATCTCTTTTGCACTGCTGTTAGGAATGCAAACTGGTGCAGCCACTCTGAAAACACTATGGAGGTTTCTCAAAAAATTCAAAATTGAACTATGCTACAACCCAGCAAGTGCACTATTAGGTATTTATCCAAGGGATACTGTTGTGCTGTTTCAAAGGGGCACGTGCACCCCAGTGTTTATAGCAGCACTATCGACAATAGCCAAAGCATGGGAAGAGCCATCAACAGGTGAATGGATAAAGTATATATATACAATGGAGTATTACTCAGCAATCAAAAAGAATGAAATCTTGCCATTTGCAACTATGTGGATGGAACTAGAGGGTATTATCCTAAGCAAAATTAGTCAGTCAGAGAAAGACAAATATCATATGACTTCACTCATATGAGGAATTTAAGATACAAAACAGATGAACATAAGGGAAGAGAAGCAAAAATAATATAAAAACAGGAAGGGAGACAAAACATAAAAGACTCTTAAATATAGAGAACAAACAGAAGGTTCCTGGAGGTGTTGTGGGAAGAGGGGTGGGCTAAATGGGTAAGGGGCATTAAGGAATCTACTCCTGAAATCATTGTTGCACTATATGCTAACTAACATGCATATAAATTCAAAACTAAATTAATTAATGAATTTAAAAACTCTAAGGCAAATATAAAAAATATTAACTTTATATAATATTGTTATGAGCTTTACTCTAAGTATTTTACCAGTTTTTCTTCTTATAGTTCTTCCCTGTGGCTATAAAATGTACAGGACAAAGTTCAAATTTCTTAATATAAATTCAAGGCCCTCTATGAGCTGGTCCCAAATTATGAACTCAGGCAGCAACTCTGGATTTATCTTCAAGTTCTACTCTAGTCAAATTGGTCTAATAACTGCCCTATCAACACAAGCCCTTGAGTCGTACTTCTGTGTCAGACAGTATGGTATAGTGGAAAGTACAAAAAGTCTGGAATTGGGTAGACATACTACAACAAGGATGAACTTTGAAAATATTATGCTAAATGAAAGGAGTCAGACACAAGAAGTCACATATTATATGACTCCATTTATATAAAATGTCAAGAACAGACAAATCTATAAAGACAGAAAGTAGATTAGTGGTTTCCTAGGGCTAGCATGTGGAGACATGGGAGGAAATGGGGAGTGAGTACTATGGATTTATTTTTGGAGTGGTGAAAATGTTATGAAATTAGAGTGTGATGGTGGCTACACAGCTCTGTGAATATACTAAGACAGAAAATAAAGGGTTAATTGTATGGTATGTGAAATATATCTTAATAAAGGTGTTACACAAATGAACTAATAATCACATAAAGGAAAGTATCAACAAAAGAAAAAGGCAGCCTAGTGAATGGGACAACATACTACTCTGGTATGGATTTAATATCCAAAATTTATTTTAAAAAAAGTCATACAACTCTACACTAAAAATTCCCCAACTGATTGAAAAATGGGCAGAAGTCCTGAATAGACATTTTCTAAAAGAATACATACATATGGCTAACAGACACATGAAAAGATGCTATCACTTACCATCAGAGAAATACAAGTCAAAATCTTAATGAAATACAATCTCACACTTCTCAGAATGTCCAGTATCAAAAAGACAAGAAATAACAAATGTTGGTGAAGATCTGTAGAGAATGGAACCTTCATGCATTATTGGTGGAAATGTAAATTTGTGCATCCACTGTGGAAAACCTAATAGAGGTTCCTTAAGAAATTAAAAATACAATTATCATATTTTCCAGTAACTCCACTACTGTGGATTTAACCAAGCAATACAAAAACACTGGTTCAAAAAGCTACATGCCCTCCCATGCTTATTGCAGCATTATTTACAATAGTCAAGGTATGGGAGCAACCCAAATGCCCATCCATAGATGAGTGGGTAAAAAATAAATGAGATATATAAGTATGTGGAATATGAATAGATGTACAGGTAGAATACTGGCATATTTGTATAGAGTATGCATATTTATATATCTATGATGGATATGTGTATGTGTAATAATGGAATCATACTCAGCTATAAAAATGAAATCCTGCCATTTGAAACTACATAGCTGAACCTACAGGGTATAATGCTAATTGAAATAAATCAATCAGAGAAAGTGACGTTCTATATGATTTCACTCATATGGAATCTAAAAAACAAAATAAACTCTTAAATATAGAGGACAAACTGGTGTTTGTCAGAGGGGAGATAGGTGGGAGATGAATGAAGGAGATTAAGAGGTATCACTGTCCAAAAGAAAAAAAAAAGAAAATGATTACTAAAGGATAGTGAATACAGTAGAAGGGATAAAGATGAGAGCTATATTCCTCTAAGTCCATCTCCTTATATGGTTTTGACTTTGAGCCATATTAGTGTTTTACATTCCTAAAAAGTAAAATTAAGTCAAGGATTACAAACTCTAAAGTTGAAGATAAAAAGGCAAATGAATCTAAATCTTTATCAAATTGATAACACAAAGAATAAAGTTATTTCACCTAACTTATAAACACAATCCTCTGACTTATCCTTAATGAAATCTATTGTAAAAACAGGAGAAGCTACAAAAAAGTAGTAAGCACCACCCAGTAGGTTTAGTAATACTATTCATAATACAATTAAATTTGAAACTATTTTAAGTTTATGTATATCACAAGGATAAAGCAAATATTAAATAACATTATCAGAAAACAAAATTTATGGTGTAAGGAAAAGATGATATAAAATTTAAGAAATGAAGAAAAATCTATAATAGTAAAGTTGAATTAAAGCCTATATAAGCTCGTGATTTAAAAGCAAAACAACAAAAGCTTCTATTCACTGAACCAGTCTTGAAGTGCTTCTACTCCAAAAAAGCAGTGAACATACATAATGCCCAGATCCGTGTTTCTAAATTATCTTCACTTCTCAAAAGTATCAAGGCTTTATAGAGAAATGGTTGATTCCAGGTTTGAGGCAAGGAAAATATAAGTTGAACCTAGGAAAAATTTACCTTTCTAAGCAAATAAGGGCTCAGGTACTAATATGGTCATGTCACAAGGACACAGGAACCTGTTTGAAAATGCTGACACTGATTAAATCTAGAGTCAAAATAAAAATAAAAAACAATAAATACTGTATTTGAATATAACATTTGAAAAAATAAAAATTTATGGGAGATAGGTAGACTAAGGAAAGTCCTACATTACAGAATAATGCCAGCTAATAAATGTTAGGAGGAATAATAGATTTATACAAACCAGTAGTTTGTAACCTCAGTGTCCTGTTTCAGGCATACATCAGAACCATTGGATAAAAGATTGTTCATGAACACAATATTCACATAATTTCAATGTATCATGCAAAGATTACTTACTAATTACAAATAAAAAATATATCTTACAATGAAGCTATCTGACAAACACCACCTTAATTAACTGATCAAAGTTAGCATCACTAAGAATGGTACAAACTGACCTTCTGTGCCTCCTGATAGTATACAAAAAGAAGTGCACAATGTAACTTAGATAATTTTGCCAAAAATATTTAATCTGAATCAAATTAAACCTCTCCAGTTTATAGAAAATATAGGGTATAGAGAAATATAGACTGCTGGACATTCTATAAGAAACTAGTTTGTACTTTTTAAAAAGGTCAAAATCCTGGAAAACAGATATAGGGGTACTGTTAACAAATGTAGTGTGTGAACCATGGGTCTAGATTTGTAAAAACCAAACTATTAAGTAATTTTTTGCATCACATTTCAGAAAATTTGAATATGGACTAATTATTGGATGATATTGTAAATTTTCTTAGGTATGAAAATGTTTTGTGATTTCACAGAGCAAAGTGCTTTTTTTAACTTTTTATTTAAATTCCAGTTAGTTAACATATAGTGTAATGTTAGATTAACTAGTAGAAATTTGTAGTTCGTCACTTAGATAAAACACCAGATGCTCATCACAAGTGCCCTCCTTAATCTTGACCACCCATTTAACTCATCTCTCCACCCACCTCCCCTACACTGACCCTCTATACTCTGTAGTTAAAGAGTCTGTTTTATGATTTGCCACTTTTCCCCCATGTTCATCTGTTTCATTTCTTAAGTTCCACATATGAATGAAATCGTATGTTTTTTTCCTTTGACTTCTTTTGCTTAGCATAATACACTCTAGATCCATCCACTTCATTGCAAATGGCAACATTTCATTCTTTTTGATGGCTGAGTAATATTCCACTATATATATATATATATATATATATGGATATATATATACATATGTATACACACACACACACACACATATACACCACTTTTTATTTATCCATTCATCAGTTGAAGGATATTTGGGCTTTTTCCATACTTTGGTTATTGTTGATAATGTCGCTATAAACAATGGGGTGCATGTGTCCCTTGGAATCAGTATTATTGTATCTTTGTGTAAATACCTAGTAGTGCAATTGCTGTACCATAGGGTAGTCTATTTTTACCTTTTTGAGGAACCTCCATGCAGCAGAGTGGCTGCACCAGTTTGCATTCCCACCAATAGTGTAAGAAGGTTCCCCTTTCTCCACCTCCTTGCCAACATTTGTTGTTTCCTCTGTTGTTAATTTTACCTGTTCTGAACAAGTGTGAGGCGATATATTTCATTGTACTTTTGATTTGTGTTTCCCTCATGATGAGTGGTGTTGAACACCTTTTCATATGTCTGTTAGCCATCTGAATGTCCTCTTTGAAAAAGTATCTATTCATGTCTTCTGCCAAATTTTTAAATGCATTGTTTGTTTTTGGAGTGTTGAGTGTGATGGGTTCTTTATAGATTTTGGTACTAACCCTTTATGAGATATATCATCTGCAAGTATTTTTTCTTATTCTGAAGATTGCCTGTTAGCTTTGTTGATTGTTTCCTTCACTGTGAATATGCTTTTTATCTTGATGAAATTCCAATAGTTCAATTTTGCTTTTGTTTCTCTTGCCTCTGGAGACACATCTAATAATAAGTTGCTTCAGCCAATGTCAAAGAGGCTGCTGCCTGTGTTCTCAAGGATTTTGGTGGCTTTCTGTCTCACATTTAGGTCTTTCACCCATTTTGAATTTATTTTTATGTGTGATGTAAGTGGTCCAGTTTTATTCTTTTGCATATTGCTGTCCACTTTTCCCAAAACCATTTGTTAAAGAGACTATGTTTTTTCATTTGAATATTCTTTCCTGCTTTATTGATTAGTTGCCCGCATAGTTTTTGGTCCATTTCTAGGTTTTCTTTTCTGGTCCATTGATCTATGTGTCTGTTTTTGTGGCAGTACCATACTGTGATGTCTTCAGCTATGCTTTTCTTTTTCAAGATTGCTTTGGCTATTCGGGGTCTTTTGTGGTTCCATACAAATTTTAGGATTGTTTGTTCTAGCTCTGTGAAAAATGCTGGTATTTTGATAAGGATTGCATTAAGTGTGTAAATCGCTTTGGGTAGTATAGACATATTAACAATATGTATTCTTCAATTCCATGAGCGTGGACTGTTTTTCCATTCTTTTGTGTCCTCTTCAGTTTCTTTTATATGTGTTTTGTAGTTTTCAGAGTACAGATCTTTTCACCTCACCTAGGTGTCTTATGGTTTTTTGGTGCAGTTGTAAATGAGACTGACTTCTTGATTTCTATTTCAGCTGCTTCATTATTGGTGTACAAAAAATACCAGAGATTCTGTATGGTTTTATATCCTATGACTTTACTGAATTTGTTTACCAGTTATAGCAATTTTTTGGTGGAATCTTTTTGGTATTCTACATAGAATATCATGTTGTCAGTAAATACTGAAAATATGAATTCTTCCTTGCTGATTCAGATGACTTTTATTTATATTTGTTGTCTGATTACTGAGGCTAGTTACTATGTTAAATAACAATGGTGAGAGGTGACATCCCTGTCTTGTTCCTGACTTTAGAGCAAAAGTTTTCAATTCTTCTCCATTGAAAACTATATGAGCTGTGTTTTTTTTCATATATGGCCTCTGTGATGTTGGTATATATTCCTTTTGTCCCTAGTTTGTTTAGGGTTTTGTTAAGAATGGATGGTGTACTTTGCCAGATGCTTGTTCTGCATTTATTGAATGCAGGATCATATGTTTTCTTCCTTTCTTTTTTTTAATTTAATTTTTTAATGTTTATTTTGTGTGTGTGTGAGAGAGTGTGTGTGTGTGTGTGTGTGTGTGTGTGTGTGTGTGAGAGAGAGAGAGAGAGAGAGAGAGAGAATATAAGTGGGGGATGGGCAGAGAGAAAGGGAGACATAGAATCCGAAGTAGGCTCCAGGCTCTGAGCTGTCAGCACAGAGCCCGACATGGAGCTTGAACTCAGGGACTTTTAGTTCATGACCTGAACTGAAGTTGGAGGCTTATCCAACTGAGACATCCAGGTGCCTCTATCCTTTCTTTTCTTTTCTTTTCTTTCTTTTCTTTTCTTTTCTTTTCTTTTCTTTTCTTTTCTTTTCTTTTCTTTTCTTTTCTTTTTTTTCTTAATGTGGTGTATCATGTTGATTGACTTATGAATATTGAACTGCCTTTGCAGTCTAGGAATAAATCCCACTTGATTGTGGTGAATGATTCCTTTAATGTACTGTTGGATTTGATTTGCTACTATCTTGTTGAGAATTTTTGCAAACATATGTGTCAGGGATATTGGCCTATGATTCTCTTTTTTAGTGGGATCTTTGTATGGTTTTGGAATCATTGTTATGCTGGACTTGTAGAATGAGATTGGAAGTTTCCCTTCCATTTCTATTTTTTGGAATAGTTTCAGAAAATAAGTATTAACCCTTCTTTAAATATTTGGTAGAATTCTCCTGGGAAGTTATCTGGCCCTGCACTTTTGTTTTTTGGAAATTTTTGATTACTGTTTCCATTTCTTTGCTAGTTATCGGTCTTTTCAAGTTTTCTATTTCTTCCCGTTTCCATTTTCGTAGTTCATGAGTTTCTGGGAATTTGTCCATTTTTTCCAGATTGCCCAATTTGTCAGTATATAATGTTTCATAATATTCTTATAATTGTTTTCATTTCTGTGGTGTTGGTTGTGACTTGTTATATCACATTCCTGATTTCATTTATTTGGTTCCTTTCTCTCTGTCTCTCTCTCTCTCTCTGTCTCTCTCTCT
Organism: Hyaena hyaena; assembly: GCF_003009895.1. Classification (NCBI taxonomy): domain Eukaryota; kingdom Metazoa; phylum Chordata; class Mammalia; order Carnivora; family Hyaenidae; genus Hyaena; species Hyaena hyaena. The sequence continues at coordinate 351,728 of NW_024081680.1, read as the reverse complement.
CTCTCTCTGTCTCTCTCTCTCTCTGTCTCTCTCTCTTTCTCTATGCCTGGCTTGGGAGTTACCAATTTTATTAATTCTGTTAAAGAACCAGCTCCTGGTTTTATTGATCTCTTCTACTGTTTCTTTAGTTTCTATATCATTTATTTCTTCTCTAATCTTTATTCTTTCCCTTTTCTTGTTGGCTTTAGGCTTCATTTGCTGTTGTTTTCCTGTCTTCTTTAGATATAATATTTGTGTATTTGAGATTTTTCTTGTTTCTTGAGATAAGCCTGTATTGCTATATACTTCACTCTTATGACCACTTTTGCTACATTTCAAAGAGTTTGGACCATCATGTTTTCATTATCATTTATTTACATGTGTTTTTAAAATTTCTTCATTGATTTCCTGTTTTACCAATTTATTCTTTAGTAAGATGTTCTTTAAACTCCATGGGGGGGGCGCCTGGGTGGCTCAGTCGGTTAAGCATCCGACTTTGGCTCAGGTCTTGATCACATGGTTTGTGGGTTCGAGCCCCTCATCGGGCTCTGTGATGATGGCTAGCTCAGAGCCTGGAGCCTGCTTCGGATTTTGTATCTCCCTGTCTCTCTGACCCCCTGCTCATGCTGTCTCTCTCTCTCTCTCTCAGAAATAAATAAAACATTAAAAAATTTAAACTCCATGGATTTATGGTCTTTGCAAATTTTTTTGCTCATAGTGGGCTTTGAGTTTCATAGGGTTGTGGTCTGAAAATATACATGGTATGATCTCACTCTTTTTGTATTTGTTGAGGCCTGATTTGTGGTCTAATATGTGATTTCTTCTGGAAAAGTCCTATGTATACTTGAGAAGGTATATTCTGCTGCTCTAGGATGGAATGTTGTAAATATATCTGTTAAGTCCATCTGCTCCAGGGTGCCATTCAAAGCCATTGTTCTTGTTGATTTTCTATTTAAATGATCTTTCCATTTGTGTAAGTGGGGTGTGCATGTTTCCTATTATTACTGTATTATTGTCATTGAGTTCCTTTTGTTAATAATTGTTTTATATATTGGGGTGTTACCAAATATGGGGCACAAATATGTACTTTTCTTAGATCTTGTTGGATATACCACTTTTTATGATATAGTGCCCTTCTTCATCTCTTGTTACAGACTTTGGGTTAAAGTCTAGTCTGTCTGATATAAGTATGGCTACTCTGGCTTTCTTTTGATGTCCATTAGCATGATAAATATTTCTCCATCCTCTCACTTTCAATCTGCCAGTGTCTTTATGTTTCAGATGAGTCTCTTGTAGACAGCATGAAGATGGGTCTTGCCTTTTTATCCATTCTGACAACTTATGTCTTTTCATTGGAGCATTTAGTTCATTTACATTCAGAGTGATTGTTGATTGGTATTAATTTAGTGCCATTTTTATTAGTTATTTTCTGGTTGTTTCTGTATATTTTCTCTGTTCCTTTCTGGTCTTCATCCCTTTTGGTTTTTCACTCCAGATCAAAGAGTCTCCTTTAACATTTATTGCAGAGTTGTTTTAGTGGTCACAGACTACTTTAGTTATTGTTTGGGAAGCTCTTTATCTTTTCTTCCATTCTGAATGACAACCTTCCTGGATAGAGTATTCTTGGCTGTATATTTTTCCCATTCAGCACATTGAGTATATCATGCCACTCCCTTCTGGCCTGCCAAGTTTCAGTGGAGAGTTCTGCTGCTAATCTTATTGGTCCTCTCTTCTAAGTTAGGGACTTCTTTGGTCTTGCTGATTTTAGGACTTTTCTTTATCTCTGTATTTTGCAAATGTAGTTATGATATGTCTTGGTGTTGGCTGGCTTTTGTTGATTTTGATAGGAGTTCTCTGTGAGTCCTGGATTTGGATGTCTATTTCCTTCCCAAGATAGTAAGTTTTCAGCTATAATTTGCTCAAAAAAATCTTCTGCCCTTTTCCCCTCTTCTTTTTTCTCCCCCCTGGGACTCCTATGATATGAGTGGTATTCCATTTTATGGAGATGCTGAGTTCCTTAAGTCTACATTCATGATCCAATATTTTTCTTTCCCTCTTCTTTTCAGCTTCATTATTTTCCATAATTTTATCTTCTTTATCACTTATTCATTCTTCTGCTTCTGCCATCCTTGTGGTCATTGCAATCAGTCTGTTTTGGATCTCAATTATAGCATTTTTTAACTTTGGCCTGACTAGTTTTTAGATCTTTTATCTCTGCAGTATGGAACTTCCTGGTGTTTTCTATGTTTTTCTCAAGCCCAGATAGTATCCTTATGATTGTTCCTTTAAATTCTGTAGTATGCATATTACTTATATCTGTTTGCATTAAATTGCTGGCCATGACCTTTTCTTGTTCTTTCTTTTGGGATGAATTTCTTCATCTTGCCATTTTGTCTAAGTCTCTGTCTTCTTTGTGTTCAGAAAGCCTGTTATGTTTCCTGATCCTGAGAGTAATGGCTTTATGAAGGAGAGGTCATATAATGTCGATGGTGTCACGCTTCAGGAAGTATCTCTGGTATATGCTGCGGTGTGTACTCTGCTGCTGTGTTATAGCTGCTCTATCCCTCAAGTCATCTTCTGCAGTTTCTTCTTGCCTGAAGTGGGGAGTATTTGGTCGTTGCCCAGAGCGTGGTAAATTTTAACTAGGTTGCTCTGCTCTGCCAGCTAAAAAGACCTGATGCTATTTCCACTAGATCTAAAGCTTTGTAGAACTCTATGGTCTGTAGACATGTGTGTGCGGGTTTGTGCTGATAATCTAGGGGAGGGTGCTCACCAAGAAAAGCAGCACCTGTTGAACACAAGGGAGTGGGGCTTGGTATAAGGGATTTATGCTTCCACTGTTGGCATTGTGCTGCTTACTGAAGTTAGTTTATGCTAAGGAGGATAGGAGAGATGGTGCCCCCCAGGCTCTTTTATCCCTGCAGAGGCAATGCCACCTCTTTCAAATGAACTCCAAAAACAGGGAACCCTCTCTCCTAGTGCATCCCAGGTAATATTCAAATCATGCCATCTCCCCCCTTGGCTGTCTTCCCTCTAAGCTATCTGCCCTCCTTCTCTACAGTAGCACTGTAGAGCCCTCCAGGCTCTACACCTGCCATGACACACACCTCTAAAACTTTAACCTTTGAGCCCCATGATTGTAAAACCTCAGAAAAATCACATCCCCTCTAATTTTCCAAGTCAGTGACTTTGGGGAAGTGTTCACTTGTGCAATCCCTTATACATTCCTCTCTTTCTCCTTTCTCCATGACCAGGGCTCCCTCCCTTCTGGGGCACCTGCGATCCTGTGCCCTTCCTATCTTTCATGATGTAGCCTCTTCTCTCCCTCTAATTGTACAGTTTGTTCTGTAAGTTCTTGGATTGATTTTTGGATATTCAGAATGATTTGATATTTAAGCTTTCTATTCCCAGTATCCAAAATCACTACTATTAATAATTAGTGCATATTTTTCCAAGATCATTCTGTGAATGTATATTGATACATGCACACACACAATTTGCATTTTTTACCAAAATGAGATTATGGTATTCTGCAACTTATTTTTTTTCAGTCAACTATTTCTACTTTTCAGACAATATTATCATTTTCCCATTGAGCCAAAAATGCTCTGTATAGGTGGTGTGTCCTTTCTAGTACTCCATGTAGGGCCACATACTAAATCTACTTCTTATATTATTTTCATTTTCAAAAATTCTAGTACAGTCCTTTTTTTTTTATAATTTTGGCTTGTTAATGAGACTAGATACACTGGTTGTCCTACAGAGTCTTACTACTTGTATCTACTTTCTTTAGTGTCATATTTTTTAACTTATTCCCCCATCTGCTTTGTTTCTGCTAAAGTAGAGATTATATTTGAAGACTAGTTGAATTCAAATTAACTACTTTTTGGCTAAAACATATAATAGGCAGTGTTGTGTCCAATATGGTATATCACATTTGAAGATGCATATTTGTTGGTCCACCCTACTGATGTTATGATTGACCATTGCTCTATTTTTCTAACCTGTCTATGCAAGTTTGGTAGTATCCATACAATATTTGCAGCCAGTCCATAAATAGTATCTTGACACATCTAAGCAATGAGAAATCACTTTACCATCAATCCTGCTATTTAAAAAAGCCACTGATGATGATTCGAGATGTAGTTAGCTGAAGCTTATAGTAATCCCTCTGTCTTATTAGAGTTTTTAAAATAGTGATCAATCATTCCTAGTGTATCTAAGCATCTATTTACAATGAGAATACTACAGTTTAACTAACCTACCCTAGAGTATGCATGTAAACTAACAAACGTGTCAAAATTTATCACTTCTACGGGGCACTTTTTTTCAAGTTGTAACCTGAATTCCAAATGCATCTTAGAATCAGTAATTTCTTGGGGCACCTGGGTGGCTCAGTAGGTTACATGTCTGACTTTGGCTCAGGTCTTGATCTTGCAGTTCGTGAGTTCAAGCCCCACACTGGGCTCTGTGCTGACAGCTTGGAGCATGGAGCCTGCCTTGGATTATGTGTGTTCCTCTCTGTCTCCCTCTCTCCCAATTGTATTCTCTCTCTCTCAAAAAAAAAAATTAAAAATGTTTTAAAAGAAATCAATAGTTTCTTAGAATTACTGTTTTCAGTCAGCAGAGCAGTTTTGATATAATATCATAACCTTTATATGCATGAACTTGGTCATAGCCACTCATTTTGTAGTCATTTGGTTAAATGATGTTCATTGTTGAGTTTATTTTCAGTTAAAATGTCTTAAAATGTTATATAATTTGACAAACTGATTGTTTGTCTTATTGATCCATAAAATGATGATATGGCTGCAGTTGATGACATTGATTAAATTCAAGACACATTTGCATTGACTGTGTTGAAGTTTTTTTTAAAGTAAATTACAGTTGAAAACTGAAATGAACTGAAATAAAAATAAAATAAAAAGTAAAGTATGATAAAAAATTTACAGATAATATAACTCCAGTGGAGGAAACCAAACCCGTCTAACCTTAAGGGCACCCATGGAAATTTCTCACTTTCTGACAGACACTGACTCACTCTCTCCCTCTATTAGTATCTTGTCCCTTAAAACATCCTTTCCATAACTCAAGATTTCAAGTATATACAGAAATAGAAGAAATAGTGTAAAGAACTCTCATGTTTCCATCACCCAGCTTCAACAGTTATCAACATGTGACCAATCTTGTTTCATCTATATCTCTACCCACCCTCTCCTGTATTATTTTGAAGTAAATCGAAGACATCGTATTATTTTATCCATAACTATTTTGGTATGTTAATTGAAATAATAAAAACTATTTTTACATATAAACACAATATAATTATCATATCTAAATATAAGTTAATAATTACTTAGTATTATTAAATATTCTGTGTTCAAATTTCCAGTAGTCTCAAATATGTCATGTGGTTTTCCCTTGTATCAGGATGCAATTAATATCCATACATAGCATCTATTGAAATGTTATTTAAACCTCTTTTAATCTTTAGTAGAGGTCAGCACATGTTTTCCATAAAAGATTAGATTGCTCATATTTTAGGCTTTGTTAGTTATATAGATGCTGTCACAACCACTCAGTTCAACCTTTGCAGTATAAAAGTATCCATTGATAATATGTCAACAAATGGGCAGAGCTATGCTCCAATAAAACTTTATATATATAAAGAGATGGTAGGTTACACTTGGCTCAAGGGCTGTAGTTTGGTGAACTTTGATCTATAGCAGTAGTTCTCAAGCTTTTGTGTGTATCATAAGCACTTTAGAGGGTTAATGAATACAGGGGCCAAGTCTTGATACAATATACAATAGGGCTTCTATGTTTTTACCATGTTCCCAATCTAAAAGTTTCTTCATCTTTTTTTGTCTTGTAATTTCTTTTTTTCTTTTTTTCTTAAATAGTTTATTGTCAAGTTGGTTTCCATATAACACCCAGTGCTCATCTCAACAAGTGCCCTCCCCCATGCCCATCACCCCTCTTCCCTTCTCTCCCACCCCCATCAATTTCTTGATTAATGGAAACAGAACATTTGTTTTTCCAAATTTGCTATGGTTGGATCAAGAGGCTTGCTCTGATTCCAGTTCTTTTAAAAAAATTTTTTTGAGATACTTGGTTTTGGGTTTTTCTTGTGTGTGTGTGTGTGTGTGTGTGTGTGTGTGTGTTTTGTCTTGGGTTTTTGGTGGTGGTGGTGGTGTTTAAAGTGGGAAAGACAAGCACACTTTATACATTGTTCATGTTCTTCCAACAGTAGATATATAATGTGTGGCTTTCTTTTATCCCCATTACTCTGAAGAGAAGGGTTTTCTTAGATTCATTAGATGGCAGATCTGAGAACCTCTTTAGTTCACCTAATAACCTGCTCATTTTATAAATGAGAGGATAGATATCTAAAGATAGAAAAATATATGCCAAAATTCACACAGCACATAAGTGATGGAACCAGCCTTAATGAACTTCTTCAGTTTTTATGTTTTTCATATTTATTAACAAATAAAATTATATATAAATTATAAATAAAAGTATATATATTTAAGATGTATATACAACTTAATGATTGGTATATATATACATTATGAAATAGTTGCCACAACAAAGCTAATTAATATATCTATTACCTCACATAATTTCATTTTCTTTCTTCTTTTTGTGGTAATAACACATAAGATATACTCTCTTAGCAAATTTCAAGTGTACAACACAGTATTGTTAGTTCTATTCACATTGCTGTATATTAGATCTCCAGAACTTAATAATCTTGATTAATTGAAACATTGTACCTCTTGACCACCATCTTCCTATTTCCCCCTCCCCTAGCTCCTGGAAACCACCATTCTGCTCTCTGCTTATATTTGTGACTATTTTGGATTCCACATAAAAGCAAAATAATTTTGCCTTTGTGTGGCTGGGTTATTTTACTTAACATGTTTTCTAGGCGTATCCATATTGTAGCAAATGGCAGAATTTCCTTCTTTTTTTTTTTAAGGCTGATAAGCATTCCATTGTATGTATATATTTATTTGTCAATTGTTGGACACTTAGGTTGCTTCCATATTTTGGCTCTTGTGAATAATGCTGAAATGGGAGTGCAGATATTTTTTTTTGAGATAGTGATTTCATTTCATTTGGATTGTCTATGCAAAATGAGCAAAGATTTTAGAATCTCTAAAAGTAGGAGCGCCTGGGTGGCTCAGTCATTGTAAGCATCTGACTGTTGGGTTTGGCTCAGGTCATGATCTCAGGGTCATGAGATTGAGACCTGCATCGGGCTCATTGGAGTTACGGAACCTGCTTGGGATTCTCTCCCTCTCTCTCTCTCTCTCTGCCACTCCCCCATTATGTGCGGCCCCCTCCAACAAAATAAATAAATAAGCTTTAAAAAAAAGGAATCTCTAAAAGTAGAAATAGAGTTTTATTTGAGCCCATGTTAAGGACAGCTGCTCAGGAAACATGGTCCTCACAAGAAAGAAAGTGCTCCAGAAAATAAACAGTTTTTACAAGGCCATATAGTTTTCTACATGTTGTAAAGGCTCAAAATACTATAGATTAGCATATAGGCAGGAATCAGAAGTTTTATCATAAAGGAATGCAGGTGATGTGGAGTCACTGAGCAGTCAAGAAAGAATTCTTGAGACATTTTAAGTGCAAAAAAGATGTTTTTTATTAAAGCATGGGACAGGACCCTTAGGCATAAAGAGCTGCACTGTGACTGTGATGATTGATTAACTATATACTTTCAAGCTGGGGGATAAGAATGAGCGAAGTCTCTAAAGGGATTTCCATATGTTAAAGAAGACTTACAGGATCCTGGAGGTCTGACTATTTTCAAGCTAAGGTTACTTTTAGTCTCTAGCAGATCATCAACATTAAGTCAGCCTTGAGTTTCCTGAGGAATGCCACACTCTTGGCATGTCTCAGGCATTTATCAAAGGCTTCAAGTTGTAAGAAAATATAATTTTGTCTATGTTTTTCTTGCCTTTGTTCTCCTCATCATAGGGAGTAGGACCATTGACCAATATCTCAAGGACAAGATGGTTTTTTTAGGCTACTTATTGTACAGTGCAAGTGTACAATATATATGTGGTGAGCTATAAATCTCACTTCTGATTTTTACAAAGTGTATGTACATTCATGATACATAGGGAAGAAATATAAATTGGCTTCCTTTATTTATCAGGCCTTTAGAGAGTTTTCTCTCATCAGGATATATATCCAGAAATGGAATTGCTGGATTATAAGGTAGTTCTATTTTGTAGACTCTCTAATCAAAATTGTTTTTTCCCCTCACTGGAAGCTTTTTACAACTTCCATTTTTGTTGTTGTTATTGTTTTAAATGTTGATGTTCAAGAAGTTATATCTATTGTCTTTAGTCCATATGGAATAGAGAATTTAATATTTGTCAAATCCTGTCACAAACTCGTACCTAATTCACCTCTCACAATGACCTTACTTTTGGTTTTATTCATCTTATAGTTTGGGTTGTGACTTATGCCTCTTAATGGTTTTCAAAATGTATAGTAAAAAGATGTCAAATGCAAAGAAATCTCCCTAGAAATAGGTTACCTTCCAAATCTCACATTGTTGCGGGATTTTTTTTATATCAATACCCAGGGTTCATTGTCTCACTACTTTGAAGAATGAAGAGGTGGACACAAAATGAGCAGCAGGCAAAAGTTTATTAGGGTATGACATTATAAAAGTAGAATATTATGAAAGCTCTCTTTACAGAGGGGACATTTGAAAGTGAATGCCCAAGGACTCTAGGCATTGGTCCTTGTTTTATACGGTTCTGGTCACCTCCCTTCCCTTCCTCCTTATTTCTTCTCAGGTCCTATCGTTATTAGCTTGACAGGTCTAGGTGCTGGGTTTTCCACTCCTGATTGGCTCAATTCCATTGTGTGAGGAGTCAGACTGGCCATACTGTCCCTCATATAACATAAGTTTTATGGTTTACTTTTTTTTAGTTAGGTATTTTGATTGTCAAAATCCTGAGGGGAACCTGGGGGGAAACTGAGGGTAGAGTAGGTGGTATCTGTTACATTCTTAAAAAGGACCTTATGTCTGAGGGGGTTTGCTGTAGTTAGGCATTCCCAGCATTGTTTCAAAATATGTTTTTTTTTCCCCACCCAGGGACCTCAGGTCCTAATCCTTCCCTCTATGCCTATTTTATCCTATCTTTTCCTATCATAAGAAGGCCAAGAAGGAGAAGAATGTCCTAAATGGGGTACCATTGATGGGGTTTGGAAGTGGTGGGGGTCCAGAGCTGACAGCCAAGAAAGAATTCTTGAGACATCTTGGTGCAAAAAGGTGATTTTATTAAAGCATGAGGATAGGACCCGTGAACAGAAAGAGCTGCACTGAGGTTGTGAAGAATGACTGATTATATACCTTCAGGTTGGGAGGGGGGTTAGGGATAGCATAAATCTCTAAGGTATTTTGGAAACAAGGTTTCCAGGACCTTGAGGGGCTAGCTGCTGTTAGGAAAAGGTCATTTATTACTGCTTAGTAAAAACTCACTCAGGAGACCCTTCAGATGTATATCAGTGAGCCATATGCTTGGAGGATTGTTGCTAACATATATCTTGGAGGGTAGAGATAAAGGAAGATTCCAAAAGAATATTCATATGTTAAAGTAGATTTATAACATCGTGGGGGGGTCAGGATAATGTTAAGCTAAAATTACTTTTTCCCCTGAGCAAAGTATCATCACTGAAGCAGCTGAGTTCCTAGAGGAATGTCACTCTTCCTGTTTCAAGGACTTGTCAATAGGCAGTAAGGAAATTTCATTTTTTACTTGCCTTTGTTTCCTACATCACCAGCAACCTCCCTTAGAGAAATAGAAGGTGGTGTTAGCCTAAAGGGACCCCCACACGGGTTTTGATTTCTTGAGAGGAATTTAGACAGTCAAGGAGTGGGAGGCAATAGGATGACTGTAAGATTTGTGGCCAAACCCAAATATGGGTTTGAATCCTTGTATTTTCATGTATTCACAAACTGTGTGACCTTAAGTGCTTTACCCTCTATGAACCTAGGCTTCAGAGATAAAACACTCTGTCTTTTTTGGAGTTGGGAGGATGAAGCTAGCTTTGGCACCTTCAACCAAAGTCAGTTCTTTTCGAAGCTCACATAAGGAGATAAGTATTTACACATGTTGGAGGCTATTGTCTCAGGAGTCTCCTTGCCTTGCTACTAGTGGTTTAGCCATTATGGATCTCTTGATGGCAGTATAGAGTTGTTTTTCCATTTTAACATTTCAAAAAATTCTGTCATTAAATAAGGGTTAATAGTAGAAATATTTAAAATGGTAAAAGGGACCCATAACCAGCCCAGGAATAACAAATACCTGTGAATGGTTGCTGTTCATCATCATGTGAATTTCACCCAGCCTTTGTCATTGGCCTAACATTACGATTTGTCTAAGAATTCTGCCCCTGTCAATTACCCATTTAGTAACAAGAACCTGCCTATTGATGGGGTCGATCTTTCAGGGGACTTTACCTGAGCAGAGAGTTTTAAAAATTAGTATTTGTGGTGGATTGTCTCATCGCCTCACCTCCCCACCCCCACAGCCAAACTGACCAAACAGCTGTTCATCTTTTATCTGGCTGCCTCCAGTACTATTTGAAAGAGCACTAGAGGCATTCAGTTCCATGAAAACTAATTAATTTGTACTTGCTGTGTATGAGTCACACACTCTTGGACGTTGTTTACCACCTAGTAAAGGAGACAGATAAGAAACAGAAAATTGCAGCATACTTGCTTGCCAATGGTGTCAATCAAGAAGATTTTGGGCTGTGATAGCCCTGAAGGAGAGGTCATCTAAAGTGAATCTCAAAGGATAAACAGACATTCTTTAGATCCATGAGGAAGGAGACATTCTAAGAAGAAGGAGTGGCATGTAACAACATGGTACAGCCAGAAAACCTAATCTAAGCAGTGTAGTATATCAAGAGTGTCAAAGGTCATCAGAGCCTGGATGGAGCTTGGATGGAGGTAACAATAACAGCAATATTTCCAGGATACCATGCTAAAGCAATTTTGCTCTATGCAACTTCTCTCTAAGGTGGATACTATTTTTGCATGTGGAGAAGCTGAATCCCAGAGAGGTTACGTTACTAACACTGTTGCAAATCTGAGTGGTATTGTTAGGATTCAAACCCAGATCAGCTTCAGAATCCAAGCTGTCCATTGGGATTAGAAACAGGCATCAGGGTGCAACTTTGAAGAGTTGGCCCTATCCTATAAGTGATAGGAAACCCCTAAAAAGAATTTAAGCAAGGAGAGTGACCAGGAATTAGAACATTGGTGATTACAGGCTTTACTCTGATGAGACGGATGGTGATTTCAGGGAAATCCCTTTCCTTCTTTGGAGCTCTTTGTTTTGTTTTGTTTTGTTTTGTTTTGGGGTGTGTTTGATTTCATCTGTAAAATGAGGACAGTGATAAAGGGCTAATTTAAAGGATCCCTTCTAGCCCTTCAAGTATTTTTGCTTTCAAACTAGAGGTGAGGAAAGTGGCTAAATTTCTGACTGTTGAAGCTGGTACACACTTATCTATGTGCTTTGTTGTTTTTTATATGTGCTTTTATACATGCTGTACTTCTTGCCTGGAATGCTATCTTGCTTCTCTCCTGTCTTTACAAATACTTTCTAATTATAGCTGTCCATCCTCCTTGCCTTAACTCCTACAGTGCTACTAACTTAGCTGTGTCTCACCCCAGTCCCTAATTATATACTAACTTTTATTCTTTGCTACTTGCTTCTTTTGTAGTCTTTCATTCTCATATATATTTTGACTCTCCTTTTTTACTACTATTTAGTTTCCCTTACCGCCTATATCACCTAACAGTCTTCGTTGGTTACAAGGGGGTCATGGAGAAAATCTTATTAATCATTTTCTTTCTCTTTTGGCAGTGTATGTGAGCACAGCAAAGAGAATCTTATGACCCCTTCCAACATGGGAGTGATCTTTGGGCCCACTCTGATGAGAGCTCAGGAGGACACTGTTGCTGCCATGATGAACATCAAATTCCAGAATATTGTGGTGGAAATCCTAATTGAGCACTTTGTCAAGGTATGCATTCCCCATTCTCACCATCACTTCTCTAAGCATGTGACACTTTCCCCTAGCCACCTTAAAGAGTTGTGTCTCCCTCCTTGGCTCAAGTTGATAATGGAAGGAAATTCCATTATAACACATGGCATTTAATAACATTTCTCACACTGTGAAATTCATTCATTTAGAAAATATTGCTCAATTCTATAATTATTTCATAATTAGGCATCAGGCTAGATTATCATCTAGAAGAAAAAAAAACTATTCATGCCTTTATGGAGTTAACAGTATAAGGAGATAGCCATATAAACAAATGAAAATGATAGATATAAAAGTGGTACATGTACAATGAAACCATAAAGAAAGCAATACTCATACTTATTTAAACCTCATTTCATTTCTTTCTTTCTTTCTTTCTTTTTTACAAATAGTTTATTGTCAAGTTGATTTCCATATAACACCCAGTGCTCATCCCCACAAGTGCCCTCCTCCATGCCCATCTCCCCCCTCCCCCCCACCCATCAGTCCTCAGTTTGTTCTCAGTATTCATTTCAAAAAATTTAAAGTGGTATATTTTATATGGCATATAAAATATGAGGTACTGTACATAATAATTAGGTCAAATGCAAAAGGAGAAGTAATGATACAGAAAATGAATCCAGGAATGAGGCTAGACAAAAAATATTTATTGACAAGTCCTGTACACTTGTTACAGATGGCCCTTCATCTACCTCTAAACTTTCTAGCAGCCAATGCCAACCTAGCAACACATAATTCAATAAAAATCTTTAGGCGGGGGAGGGGGACGGGGGGCAGGGCTAATGATACAACCCAGATGACATCCACAGTTCAAATCCAAGCTCTGCCACTTACTAGCTGTATTTGGTGGGAAACAGGCTAGGCTTCTAAGACTCCGCATACAAACACAGTGGCTCCAACAAAAGAGATACTTATTATTTGATTGTGATGTATTTCAGGGCTAGTATGGTGACTTGGCAGGAGTAAGAACACAGGTTCTTTCTTTCATGTTGTTCTGCCATCTCTAAGGTGCTGCTTCTTCTGCATGGCCAAATACCTTCTATGTAATATCAGTTGAGAAGGTTTAAAGAAAGTCAAGTGAAAGATGCAACCCTTTCCATTAAGACCATGACCTGGAAGTCCCATATATCACTTTTATTTATATACCATTTCAGAATTTAATCCCCTGGTCACATCTGGCTAGAAGAGAATTAGAGAATTGTAGTTTTTATTTGGGACACTCATGTGCCAAGATAAGACTTTAGTTCTTTTACTCATAGAAAAATGAGAGAATGTATATTGTTGTTGGACATACAGGGACTTTGGCATTGTCAAGGATGGGTACCTGCAGAGAAGTACAACTTATGTTAATACTGAAGGTGGAAATAAAGGAAAATAGGGAAAGGAAATTTCAAGGAGATGACCCAGCATGAACAAAGGCCCAAGGGCCTAAAACTTCAAGTAATTTGATATCGTTAGAACATGAAATGTAAATAGCAGTGGCCAGAGATGTGATTGGAGGCAGACAAGGGCCAGGTCCTGAAAGGACTAAATGCTGTCTAGTTGAGGAGTTTGGAATGTTTGGAATTGGTCCTGTAAGCTTGGGAAAGCATTACATGAAAGTAGAGTAGTATGATGGATAGACTTACATTTGGGAGGCATTATCTTGGCTGTGGTGTGAAAGATCACAGAGAGAGAGGGTAGTGCCATATTCAGAGCAGTAAACAACTATAATCTGAGTCAGGGTGGTGAGAAGAAGAACAGGGAGGGAAAAGTATAAGACCTAGTTACTGGGAGTGGAAATTGTGGGAGAGGAAGATGTCTGAATTTTGGATTTCTGATGTGGCTGACTGGATGAATGGGGTTATACTCCATACATATAAGAAATACAGAATGTTTAAGTTTGGAGGAAGATGGGAGAAAACTTAATTAGGGGCAGGCTGGACTTGCAATTCCTGAAGGATATCCAGAAAGCAGTATCTAGGAATTAGTTGACTGTATAAAGTCAGGAGTAGCAAACTTTTCTCAAAGAATGATATGGTAAATGTTTCAGGCTTTGCAGATCATAGAAATCTTTTACAACTATTCAACTCTACCTTTGTATTGTGAAAGCATGTAAACAAATGAGTATTCCAATAAAGCTCTACTTACAAAACAGGGAGCAGGCCTATGAGCTGTAATTTCCTGACTCTTGATCTAAAGCCCAAATTTCATTTACTGATTAACTGACTAATTGATATTCATTCAACCAATATGTATTGAATAACTAGTATTTGCCAGGTACTATTTTATTTTTTATTTTTTAAGTTAATTTTAATTATTTATTTATTTAGAGAGAGAAGGCATGCAAGTGGGGGAGGGGCAGAGAGAGAAGGAGAGGGAGAATCCCAGGCAGGCCCTATGCTGTCAGCACAGAGCCCAACATGGAGCTTGAATTCACAAACCATGAAATCATGACCTGAGCCAAAATCAAGAATTAGATGTTTAACCAACTAAGCCACCCAAATGCCCCTGCCAGGTTCTATTTTAGGCCTTAGAGATACAACCCTCATGGAAATTACATTCTAAAAGAAGTAGAAAAACAGTATTCAAAATAAGTACAATACATAGTATGTTAGATGGTACTGAGCATTAAGAAGAAAAATAAAGCAGAGAAGGGGAATAGGAAGTGTTGGAAAGTGGTTTTCCAGTTTTAAATACTGGATGACCTCACTGAGAAGGCAACTTTTGAGCAGAGATCCATAGGAAATAAAGGAGTGATTTCATTCAGATATCTGAGGGAAAAGCATTTTAGGCTGAAGAAATGGTAAGCATATTACCCCTGAGGCAGAAGTGTGCCTATCATGTTCAAAGTACAAAAAGGAGATCTGATTAGCTAGAAAGGATTAATCAAAAACAAAAACAAAACAAACAAACAAACAAAAAAAACCCCAAAAAGATAGATTCAGAAAGAAAATAGAGGAGGAAAGCTGAGTAGCTTCCATAGGTCCTTAGAATCGATCGGAACCACTTTGTGACTTTGCTATAACTGAGTAAAATAGAAGGAGATTTTTAACCAGAGAAATAACACAGTTTGACTTATGTTTAACAGGACTATTCCGGATGCTATATGAATATAAGAGTAGAAGGAAGGAAACTAATTAGGAAGCTGTTTCAGTAATGCAATAAAAAAAATGGTTGTATCTTGGGGCGCCTCGATGGCTCAGTCAGTTAAGTGTCTGACTTCGGCTCAGGTCATGATCTCACGGTTTGTGAGTTTGAGCCCTGTGTTGGGGGTCTGCGCTAACAACTCAGAGCCTGGAGCCTCTTTCAGATTCTGTGTCTCCGCCTCTCTCTGCCCTTCCCATGCTCATGCTCTGTCTCTCTCTCTCAATAATAAAAATGTCAAAAAAATTTTGGGTAAATTCCTATCAGTGCTATTAGGAGTTCTGATGCATAGGAGCACATGTACCCCAATCTTCATAGCAGCACTCTCAACAATAGCCAAAACTGGAAAGAGCCTAAGTGTCCATCAACAGATGAATGGATCAAGAAGATATGGTTTATCTATATGATAGAATAGTACATGGCAATGAGAAAGAATGAAATCTGGCCATGTGTAGCAACATGGATGGACCTTGAGGGTGTTACGCTGAGCGACATAAGTCAGGCAGAGAAGGACATATACCATATGTTTGCACGTATAGGAGGGTTAGGAGGAACTTAACGGAGGACCGTGGGGGAGAAGAAGGGGGGAAATAGTGGGGGAGAGGAAGAGAGGTGAACCATGAGAGACTTGAATGCTGAGAACAAACTGAGGATTGAAGGGTGTGGGGGGGTGTGGGGGGGAGAGGGGAGATGGGTATGGAGGAGGGTACTTGTGGGGATGAGCACTGGGTGTTACTTGGAAACCAACTTGACAATAAACTATTTGTAAAAAAACTTTTTTAATAAATGGTTGTATCTTGCATGAGAGTAGTAATAGTGGAGATGGTAAGAAGTGGTCAGATTCTAAATATATTTTGAAGTCAGAGGCAACAGGATTTACTGACAATCACATTTGAAATGTATGAGAAAGAGAGGAGTCATGGGTCACTTCATGTTTTTCTTTTCTTTTTTATCTGAGCAGTTGGAAGGATGAAGTTACCATTTACTGAGATACATAAGGTTGAGGGAGAGGGAGAGCTCAGTTTAGGACAAGTTAAGATAGATATGCCTGTGAAACATCTGACTTCAGAGAGGAAGACAAGATTAGAGGAATAGAGTTAACCTCAACAGCATAGAGATAGTGTTTAAGACAATGTGAGTGAGCATTCTTGCCTAAGGAATACCTGTAGTGAGAGAATAAAGGTTAGACCAAGAATTGAAATCTAAGGAGTACCAATGTTAGAAGGGCCAATTGAAGGGATTACAAAACAGATTGAGAAGGAATGGTCAGTGACAGAACCTGGAGATAGGGGAGCCATAGACCCCTGAAAAGGAAAGAGTCTTAGGAAGGAAAGAGTGGACAGTATTCTCAGTTTATCAAGAAATGTCATGTAGGACAAGCACTGAAAAGTATCTATAGCTTTAAATGTTATTAATTTTTTTTAAATATAACCAAAAGATTCACACGACAAAAATACCATAAAGAAAGAATAACACACACACATAATCAATCACAAGAATACTCTGAAATATGGAGGGAAGAAGGCAGACCGCACTGGCTAGGAACCTTAGGACCTAAGGAATGACATGACCTTGAGTCACTGGGATTTTGTTTTTGCCTCATATCCTCCAGATTGGGTAGTGTAGAAACTGACAGCCTAAGAACGCCAACAGGTACAGTAAAAGAAAAAAAAAAAAGTATCAACAAAAGCCTACTCTCTCTAGCAAAGGACCTGGAAAGGGACAGCCCCATAACAGAAAAAAATTAGATAATAACACCTTTACTTCAGCAAAATAGCACAGAAAAATTGTGGCCCCCACTTCCATCCCTTCCAGCAAAGACTAAGCAGGGAAGCTAGACTTCTATCTTTTCCAGTCTGTAACAAGGCACCTGAGCCTCCCTCCCCCTGACTCTGTGTGGTAGTGTCAAAAAGACCAGAATTTCATCCTCACCTGGTGGTAATGAGACACCTTCCCACACTCCCAATGGTGTCAGTGGAGATCACATGAAGCACCTATACAGCCATGCCTATTTGACACTGGAGTAGCCAGAGGAGAGGCCTGATAGAAATACAGAACTTTAACCACCACTCAGTGGTAATATGGCCACCACACTGTGTCAGTGTAGAGGAGACCATTTCAGGAAGAATAATGAGATACCCTCCCTCTCCAGCCAGAGAGTTATCAGCAGAGGCCTAAGTGAAAAGCTTGAACTCCTACCTATCAGTAACAAGAAGTTCTTCCCTTCCATTGGGATGTCAGTAGAGGCCAAGTGGAAAACCTTGACTTTCACTCTGTCCTGATAGTAATGAGGCAGTGCTCCTCCTCCTCTATAGTGCCAGTATCAGAGGAGTCTGGCTATAACAGAAGATATAAGTAAGAACAAGGGTTACATAATACTCAAAATCTGCAGGCTTCAGTTGAAAATCATTTGTCAAAATAATACCAAGAACCAGGAAGATCACAACATGAATGAGAAAAGACCAAGATGACACCGATGCTAATTATCTGACAAGAATTTTTTTTTTCAGTTCTCATCTTGTTTACCTTAGTTTGTAATTTTTTAATAGTTAATTGTGAAGTTGGTTTCCATATAATACCCAGTGCTCATCCCCACAAGTGCCCTCCTCCATGCCCATCACCCCCCTTCCTTTCCCCCTACCTCCCATCAACCCTCAGTTTGTTCTTAGCATTCAAGAGTCTCTCATGGTTTGCCTCTCTCCCTCTCCCCCACTATTTTCCCCCTTCTCCCCCATGGTCTTCTGTTAAATTCCTCCTAATCCTCCTATACGTGCAAACATATGGTATCTGTCCTTCTCTGCCTGACTTATTTCACTCAGCATAACACCCTCAAGGCCCATCAATGTTGCTACACATGGCCAGATTTCATTCTTTCTCATTGCCATGTGGTATTCTATTGAGTAGATAAACCACATCTTCTTACTCCAGTCGTCAGTTGATGGACACTTGGGCTCTTTCCATGTTTTGGCTGCTGTTGAGAGTGCTACTCTGAACATTGGGGTACATGTGCCCGTATGTGTCAGCACTCCTGTCTGTATCCCTTGGGTATATCCCTAGGAGTGCTAATGCTGGGTCTGACAAGAATTTTAAAGCAGCCATTATAAAAATGCTCTAATGAACCATTAGGAATTCAATTGAAAGAAAAAAAAATAGAGAATCTTAGCAAAGTAATAATAGGTTTCTGCAAAGAAGTACAGATTCAGCAAATAAATAGAGGATATAAAATGATATAAAAGATACAAAAAAGAACCAAGTGAAAATTATAGAACTGAAAAATACAATAAGTTCTTTAAAATCCAGTGGATGTGCTTAACAATAGAATGGGGAAGACGGGAAAGAAACTAGGGGGTGTCTGAGTGGCTCAGTTTGTTAAGTGTCTGATTATTGTCCTGATTTTCAACTCAGGTCATGATCTCATGGTCATGAGATTGAGCTCCACATCAAGCTGCAGACCCATTGTGGAGATTCTCTCCCTCTCTGGCCCTCCCTGGCTCTGGCGCTCGCTCTCTCTTTCTCTCTTTCTCTCTCTCTCTCTCTCTCTCTCTCTCTCGCAAAGAGAAAGAAACTGAACTGTTAGAACAACAGAAGACTAAGGCTAGAACAACAGAAGACTAAGAAAATGTAGCCAGCAGTCCTGTCATTAAAAAATGGCTAAAGAGAGTTCTCTAAACAAAGACACAACAAAAGAAGGAATCATAGAATATCAGGAAGGAAAAATGAACAATAGAAAAAGCAATAAAATGGGTAAATTTCATAAACTTTCCTTTTTCTCTTGAGTTTTCTCAGTTATGTTTGATGGTTAAAGCAGTTTTTCCAGCTTTATTGAAATTAAACAAAATTTACAATATGATCTTATATGATGCTAAATGTATGTGAAATAAGTGTTTAAGATAATTGTTTTATAAGAGAGGGAGCATAAAGAACATCAAAGGAGATAAGGTTTGTTTATTTCACCAAACAGGTAAAATATTCACACCAGTAGCCTGTGATGAGTATACCTAATGCAACCCCTAAGAATCTCTACAAAGAGGTACACTCAGAAGCACTATAGATATACTGGAATTCTCAAAAGTGTTCAAGAAGACATAGTAATCCTAAATGTTTATGTAATAACAAAATTTCAAATTACATGAAACAAAAATTTGTAGAGCTGAAAGGAAAAATTGAAAATTCCACAGTTAAACTTGAAGACTTTAATATCCCTCTCAATAACTGAAAGAGCAACTAGATAGAGTATCAGAAAATATTTAGGAGAATTCGAGAACACAATATACCATCAGGATTTATACAATGCACCAACCGCAGAATATACAATTATTTTCATGTATCCATGGAACACATACCAAGATAGACCATATCCTGGGTTATAAAACAAATGAAAAACCTTAAAAAATAAAATTATGCATGGTGTTTTCTCTGACCACAATTGAATCAAACTAAAAATCAGTAACAGAAAAGCAACAAAAAGCATGGAAGGAAAAATGGCAAGATTGAAGAACCCAGCTTCTGCATCCTCCAACATTATCAATGATTGGATAGATGTCTGTGAGAAAATTAGCTCTGGGAGATTTCTAGAGTTCACTTAGGAAGTTTTAATGACACAATGGCACTTTAAAAACTGAGAACTGTACAAGAAGAGAAAGAAAACTAACCTCATTTTGCCTACGTCATCCCAGTCTACAAAATGGTGTTGTTCAGTGCCAAGAAGGAACTTCCCAGCTAGAGAAACTTCCTTTTACCAGGAGAGGAAGAATGACATGAGAAACCAGCTTCTCAGTCCTCTCAGAGCACTATGAAGATCCATCTTCAATCTCAGTCCACTCAGATTAGCAAAGCTGAGATGTACACAGCTCTGGCTAGGAACAAGAAAGAAAAGCAGAGGCTATTCACAATTGTACCAAAAACCATAAGATATCTGGGAAAAAAACCTAACCAAAAAAGTAAAGATTGGTATGCTGAAAGCTATAGAAAGAAATTGAAGAAGACATAAAAAAAGGAAGAACATTCCATGCTCATGGATTGAAAGAATAAATAGTTAAAATGTCTATACTACCCAAAGCAATCTACATATTCAATGCAGTCTCTATCAAAATAACACCAGTATTCTTCACAGAGCTAGAACAAACAATTCTATAATTTGTGTGGAACCAGAAAAGACCCCAAATAGCCAAAGTAATGTTGAAAAAGAAAACCAAAGATGGAGGCATCACGGTACGTGACTTCAAGCTGTATTACAAAGCTGTAATCCTCAAGATAGTATGGTATTGGCACAAAAACAGACATATAGATCAGTGGAACAGGATACAGTGAACCCAGAAATGGACCCACAAATATATGGCTATCTAATCTTTGACAAAGCAGGAAAGAATAGCCAATGGAAAAAAGACAGTCTCTTTAACAAATGGTGTTGGGAGAACTGGACAGTGGCATGCAGAAGAATGAAACTGGACCACTTTATTACACCATACACAAAAACAATTCAAAATGGATGAAAGACCTAAATGTAAGACAGGAAGCCATCAAAATCCTGGAGGAGAAAACAAAGAGAGCAACCTGTTTGACCTTGGCTGCAGCAACTTCTTGCTAAACATGTCTCTGGTGGCAAGGGAAACAAAAGCTAAAAGTTAACTATTGGGACCTCATCAAGATGAAAAGCTTCATCAAGATAAAAAACAGTGAAGGAAACAATCAACAGAACTAAAAGGCAACTGACAGAATCAGAGAAGATATTTGCAAATGACATATTGGGTAAAGGGTTAGTATCCAAAATCTCTAAAGAACTTATCAAACTCAACTCTCCAAAAAATAAATAATCCAGTGAAGAAATGGGAAGAAGACATGAATAGACACTTTTCCAAAGAAGACATCCTGATGGCTAACAGACACATGAAAAGATGCTCATGAAATACAAATCGAAACCACAATGATATGTCACCTAACACCTGTAAGAATGGCTAAAATTAACAATTCAGGAAACAGCAGATGTTGGTGAGGAGGCAGAGAGGGGCGTTGAACTGTTGTTGGGATTGCTAACTGGTGCAACCACTCTGGAAAACAGTATGGAGATTCCTCAAAAATTAAAAGTAGAACTTACCCTACGACCCAGCAATTGTACTACTAGGTATTTATCCAAAGGATGCAAAAATGCTGATTTAAAGGGCAGTGCACCCCAATGTTTATAGCAGCACTATCAACAATAGCCAAATCATGGAAAGAACCCAAATATCCATCAAATGGCGAATGGATAAAGAAGATGTGGTGTATGTGTATATATGCATGTACATACACACACACACACACACACACACACACACACACACAATAGAATACTATACAATGATCAAAAAGAATGAAATCTTGACATTTGCACAACATGGATGGAACTAGATTGTACTATACTAAGTGAAAGTCAGAGAAAGACAAATATCATATGATTTCACTCATATTTGGAATTTAAGAAACAAAACAGATGAACATAGGGGAAGGAAAAGAAATATAAACACAAGAGATGGAAGAAAACCAGATGAGACTTTAAATAGAGCAAACATGGTTGTTGGAGTGGAGGTGGGTGGGGGGATGAGCTAAATGGCTGATGGGCATTAAGAAGGGCACTTGTTGGGATGAGCACTGGGTGTTATATGTAAGTGATGAATCACTGGGCTCTACTCCTGAAACCAGTGCTACACTGTATATTAACTAACCTAAATTTAAATAAATATTTAGAAAATAATACAATATGTTAGCAAATAGAACTCACCGTGTGTGTGTGTGTGTGTGTGTGTGTGTGTGTGTGTGTACATAATGGCCAAGTGGGATTTATTCCAGGAAAGTAAGGCAGCTGAATTGATTTGAAAATCAACCAATATAGGGGCGCCTGGGTGGCTTAGTCGGTTAAGCGTCCGACTTTCGCTTAGGTCATGATCTCGCGGTTCGTGGGTTCGAGCCCCGCGTCGGGCTCTGTGCTGACTGCCAGCTCAGAGCCTGGAGCCTGTTTCAGTCTGTGACTCC